>NW_023494796.1:6436296-6651296 GCF_904425465.1 Colossoma macropomum | reverse complement strand
AAACTGTCAAATTGTAGTGTTTGCATTTATTTCAAACATACATTACAAATTTGAGATATATAATTTGAAAGAAGTATGGAAATATATGAAGTTACCATTTTGGCGATATAAGGTTTACCTACGACAACAGTGATATATATATGTATATACCGATCTGGCATAACATTATGACCACCTCCTTGTTTCTACACTCATTGTCCATTTTATCAGCTCCACTTCCTATATAGGTGCACTTTGTAGTTCTACTGTAGTCCATCTGTTTCTCTGCGTACGTTGTTAGCCCCCTTTTACCCTGATGTGGTGGTGGTGTGTTAGTGTGTGTTGTGCTGGTCTGAGTGGATCAGACACAGCAGTGCTGCTGGAGTTTTTAAAAACCTCAGTGTCGCTGCTGGACTGAAAATAGTCCACCAACCAAAAATATCCAGCCAACAGCGTCCTGTGGGCAGCGTCCTGTGACCACTGATGAAGGACTAGAGGATGACCAACACAAACTGTGATGAGCTATTGTCTCTGACTTTACATCTACAAGGTACAAGGTGTGTGTATGTATATATATTTCCATATTTCTTTCAAATTATATATCTCAAATTTGTAATGTATGTTTGAAATAAATGCAAACACTACAATTTGACAGTTTCACATTTAATTTGCATATATACATTTATTTTTATATGCTCAAATATATACATGAAAATGTTTAAATATTCAAAAATATCACATATTAACACAGCTATTTTCAAACGTCTCACCTATTGCACACATTTCCGTACCATGACCTAATTTGTGTATTTCTATTTTGTTTCCATGTGCGAGTCCAGATTCCATCGTTAATGTGAGTAATGTGTGTTTCCTGACAGGAAGTGTGTATGTGCGGACCCTCAGTCAGAGGAAAACCCAATCGAACGTGACACAGATCAAACAGCTGAGCGCTGAGTGTAGCAGTGTGCTGTAGGAGGAAGTTTGGATATTAGCGGCTAATCAGCTAATCGCACACATACGTTTTACTAAACCCTCAGATATATATATATAAAGCATTTGACAACAATCACTATCAAATCAACTATCAGATCAGATGCACTCTGCTTTACTGTGTGTGGGTGTGTGAGGATTAAGGTACTAACTTACTGACTCTCACTTTCTAAGTCTTCAGTCTGGCAGCTAAACTGTGGCTCAGAGCCAAGCATCTGTGTCAGATCATGTCTGAGTGCCTTTAGCAGTAACACTACTGAAGCAGATGAGTGACAGCAATGAAAACATTGGACCTCGTTCTCTCGAGTTTGTTATTAAAATGTGTTCGTGAGAAAGGGCCTAAGAAAAATTCTATGTCAGATTCATGTCGTGTTCTTAAACCGCAGAACTGTTGTCACCCTTTTGATCTTGAGCGTGTGAGCGGGTGAATGACGGCCACTATTATCATCATTACCGCCTGTTATCACATCGCTGCCATTTCAAAACCTCTTAACTGAGTTTCATCACCGTTGGCAAGATTCAGCTGCTTCTCACAGTTGTCATATTGCATGTGCCATGGGAAAAATGCACACTGACTTAAAACAAAATCCCTACACATTCACAGATTCAAGACATTTATCCCTGTACAAAACTGTCATTCAGAGATAGCAAGATCTTTTACTAAACACAGTCACAATCAGAGCTACAACCCAAATCACAGTCAGAATCAGTATCACAATCCGAATCGCAGTTAGAGTCAGAATTGCAATCTGACATACAATTAAAATCAGTATCACAATTAGAATCAGAATTGCAATTTGATCACAAGTATAATAATTATCCTAATATATCCTAATATATTCAATATAACCACAATCTGCAATCCGATTCGCAATTAGAATCAGAATCACAATCTGCATCACAATCTAAATTGCACTAAGAATCAGAATTTTTACCTGAATCACAATTAGAATCAGTTTAGCTATTTGAATTACAATTAGAATCAGAATCACAATCTGAATTACAACTGGAATAAGAGTCACAATCTGAGTCACAATTAGAATCGGAATCACAATCTGAGTCACAATTAAAATCGGAATCAGTAAGCAAATCACAATTAGAATCAGAATCACTGCCAGAATCACAATTAGAATAAAAATCACAATCTAATCACAATTAGAATCAGAATCACAATCTGAATAACAATTAGGATCAGAATCACAATCTGAATCACAGTGAGAATTACATTAAGAACTCTTTGATGTCACTATAATTTTGATTTGGCAGTTGCTCAAATTGAGACAAACACCATAAACAATAATTAATTAATAAACATAAATAATGAAGAAAAATAATAAAGCAAAAGTGTTGAATAGTGTAAGTGGTATAGACTGAACAGCATGTACTGAACACTGCTGTAAGAGTGTAGATTGTAATGATATACAGTAGTTCATAACTATATTGGTATAGACAGAACAGTATGTACTGAACACTGCTGTAAGAGTATAGATTGACTGTTTCAGGTGTAATAACGTACAGTCATCTGTAACTGTAGTGGTATAGACTGGACAGTATGTACTAACTACTGCTGTAAGAGTGTAGACTGTCTCAGGTTAATAATGTGCAGTAGTCTATAACTGAAGTGGTATAGACTGAACAGTATGTACTGAGTACTGCTGTGAGAGTGCAGACTGACTTTCAGCTGTAGTCATGTACAGTCATCTATAACTGTAGTGGCATAGACTGAACAGTACGTACTGAACACTACTCTAAGAATGTAGACTGACTGTTTCAGATGTAATATCGTACAGTCATCTATAACTGCAGTGGTATAGACTGAACAGTACGTACTGAACACTACTCTAAGAATGTAGACTGACTGTTTCAGATGTAATATCGTACAGTCATCTATAACTGCAGTGGTATAGACTGAACAGTATGTACTGAGTACTGCTGTAAGAGTGCAGACTGACTGTTTCAAATGTAATAACGTACAGTCATCTATAACTGCAGTGGTATAGACTGAACAGTATGTACTGAGTACTGCTGTAAGAGTGCAGACTGACTGTTTCAAATGTAATAACGTACAGTCATCTATAACTGCAGTGGTATAGACTGAACAGTATGTACTGAGTACTGCTGTAAGAGTGCAGACTGACTGTTTCAGGTGTAATATCGTACAGTCATCTATAACTGCAGTGGTATAGACTGAACAGTATGTACTGAGTACTGCTGTAAGAGTGCAGACTGACTGTTTCAGATGTAATAACATACAGTCATCTATAACTGCAGTGGTATAGACTGAACAGTATGTACTGAGTACTGCTGTAAGAGTGCAGACTGACTGTTTCAGATGTAATAACGTAGTCATCTATAACTGCAGTGGTATAGACTGAACAGTATGTACTGAGTACTGCTGTAAGAGTGCAGACTGACTGTTTCAGATGTAATAACGTACAGTCATCTATAACTGCAGTGGTATAGACTGAACAGTATGTACTGAGTACTGCTGTAAGAGTGCAGACTGACTGTTTCAGATGTAATAACGTACAGTCATCTATAACTGCAGTGGTATAGACTGAACAGTATGTACTGAGTACTGCTGTAAGAGTGCAGACTGTCTGTTTCAGATGTAATAACGTACAGTCATCTATAACTGCAGTGGTATAGACTGAACAGTACGTACTGAACACTACTCTAAGAATGTAGACTGACTGTTTCAGATGTAATATCGTACAGTCATCTATAACTGCAGTGGTATAGACTGAACAGTATGTACTGAGTACTGCTGTAAGAGTGCAGACTGACTGTTTCAAATGTAATAACGTACAGTCATCTATAACTGCAGTGGTATAAACTGAACAGTATGTACTGAGTACTGCTGTAAGAGTGCAGACTGACTGTTTCAAATGTAATAACGTACAGTCATCTATAACTGCAGTGGTATAGACTGAACAGTATGTACTGAGTACTGCTGTAAGAGTGCAGACTGACTGTTTCAGGTGTAATATCGTACAGTCATCTATAACTGCAGTGGTATAGACTGAACAGTATGTACTGAGTACTGCTGTAAGAGTGCAGACTGACTGTTTCAGATGTAATAACGTACAGTCATCTATAACTGCAGTGGTATAGACTGAACAGTATGTACTGAGTACTGCTGTAAGAGTGCAGACTGACTGTTTCAGATGTAATAACATACAGTCATCTATAACTGCAGTGGTATAGACTGAACAGTATGTACTGAGTACTGCTGTAAGAGTGCAGACTGACTGTTTCAGATGTAATAACGTACCATCATCTATAACTGCAGTGGTATAGACTGAACAGTATGTACTGAGTACTGCTGTAAGAGTGCAGACTGACTGTTTCATGTGCAATAATGTACTGTAGTCTATAACCGTAGCAGTGCAGTTTCAGTGAAAGTTTAACATGGCTTTGATTGACAGGTACAGGTGCAGCTTTGAGTGAGTTTGTAGACCTTTGAGTTTCCTCAGCCCGAGTTTTCTTTTTTACACAACACACCTGCTGTTCACCGCAGGCAACATGACAAACCCATAAGTCACTTGAGAGTTAAGCAACGGTCACTGCATGGCAGACAGTGAGAATGAATAACAGTGTGATTTCACTGCCACTTACAGATTAATAGTGTGAAGGGTATGTGTATGACATCATACAGGGTTTTTAATTTTCTCCTATTCATAATGAATCATTGCACTCAGAAATATTAGTCTGCAGTTTCTCATTCCAAACAAACTGAAAAACACCACAATCTACTGGCTTAATCAATTAGTGTTCAAACAACTGATCAGGAGCTCCTGCTTTGTTGGAGTGAAAACCTGCAGCCACTTCAGAGCTTAGCACGTAGCAGGAGCCAGATTCACGAAAGCTTCACGGAAACTTGTTAAGGCACCATTTAATGTGGAACAAGCTAATTTAAACAAAAACTATTCCATTTTTGCAGAAGAGTTTCCTGCCAGAGATGTGAGAAAAGCAGCTATATCTGAGCTAAAGCTTAAAGCAGAGCAAAGTAAGTCTGCATTTTCATTTATATTCCATTTTTTAGCCTATACTAGGATATTAGCTCATACTGAGACACATTTACAGCCAAGATGGTAAAATGGACATAAAATGTCGTGGCTCCCAATGTGGTTTGGTTTGCGCTGAAAGGACAAAATGGCTGCTCTTAACATTTCGGTTGCAACCTCTGCTCTAAGCAGAACTCCTTTCAAAAATATACAAAAAAGTATTTAACCCAATGCAAAGATAACTTTGCTGACTATACAACGGGCAGAAGATCTATCCCTCATTCTCAGTGCTGATTTCTGGTTACAAATATGCAGAAATAATGTATGTGTGATTACGAGTAGTAATCTACAGCTTATAAAACATAAAATCATCAACTGAATACATTACAGTGGACAAAAGAGCTTCAAAATGAGCTTTACCAGCTCTGAAATCTGTTCACATTGCACACACAGATAATTATAATAATGTGGCACTGCACACCCATAAATCATTTCTGTCAAGAAAATCTCTTAGGACTCTGTTTAAACATCACTGTCCCTCTGTCCCCAGAACTGACACATCAGCAATTAGCATGACTAAGGAAACTTCCAGTGACGACTCATAGCATTACCTTCGCCAAGAAAGCCTCATGAAAAACAACATCACTATCATTTACTGAAAAATTCACTAATGAATAATAAATCTACAGAAAAAATATCTGCTTCCGTCAAACACAAAAACACTGAATATGACCTGATCTGGACACAGTCATCAACTTTCTACAACATTAATGGTCCCACTAAATCAGCTTTCCTGGAGAAGCTGGTACACTGAGATCCAATGCCCAATTCAAAACTATTCTATACAAAAAATCTCTTTATAATAATAAATTCATTCATGTTATTTATCTCACACACACACAAACAGTGATATTTATGATGTCACAGACACTATTGGTGTTGTTAATGTTTGCTTCTCATTAAGTCCTTTGCTTACTTTCTCATTATTATTATTATTATTATTATTATTATTATCATTATTATTATTATTTTATAATACCATTGTTTGTCTGCTTGCAACTCAGTTCCAAGGGGCAATGACACTTGAAAACTAGGTGTAGGGGTAACAATAAGAAATGGGATTGGGCCTTAGTTCTGTTGTGTGGACTGTGTGTAAGGTAGCCTGTGAAAGGTACAGGCTAGCCTGAGCAGTAGTGCCACCTTTTCCCGTTTTCCGATTCCATGCCAAGTTTTGGAAGTAAAGCCGAGTTACAGAGCAGGAGCCGGATTCACGAAAGCTTCCTTAAGGAAAAAACTGTAAACGTTCTTAAGACAAACACTAAGAGGTTCATAAGAATTGACGTCATTCACGAACCGTTTTTACAAAGAAATTTCGTCTTAAATCCCACTTACGCAGTTTTCACGAAGATTCTAACATTCACCAATGTTTTCTTGTTTGGGGTTTGTTCTTAGATAAGAACAGAATCTACTACACACACTCAAGAGCACAAAGGTGAGAACAGTTCTGCGCTTTAAGAACACGTCATGAATCTGACGTGGACTTTTCTTAAGAACACATTTAAGAACAAACTGAGGAGGATACTGGATGATGAGGCCCAAGGTTTTAGTAGTCCTCCGATGAGGAGGGGGGGGTGGCGGGCAAAAAAAAAAAAATAATAAAAAACATTTAGATGCTCACCTCAGGTCAAATTAAAGTTTATCTATATAGTGCTTTTTACAACAGGCAAAGCAACTTCACAGAAAAATTCGGGTCCAAGCCCCCATGAGCGTCGCCAAAAGCAACAGTGGCAAGAAACTCGGTAAGAGAAAGAGGAAGTAACCTTGAGAGGAACGAAGACTCAAAAGGGGAACCCATCCTCCTCTGGACCACACAGGATAAGTTAATCAGTTAATGCAGGTGAGGTTTGTACAGCATTGGACAGCATGAAGCTCCAGAAGGCTGGTGAGCGGTCAAGGCAGATGAAGCAACAGCATCAGACAAGATGGTAAGTAGTTCAACTCAGCAAAGAGACACAAAGACAGTTAGTTCTGTTAAGACAGACTGATTACAGTATAGTGTTGACGCTGCATGACCTCTTCCTCTCTTGCAGCCTGAGATGAGTGTGAGAATAAAAATACATTTAAGAGCATATTGCAATATTGCATATCTGCAATATATTTGTTTTAAATGTGTTCTTAAGAAGGTCCTAGGAAAAAGCCCAAGTTGCTTTGCCTGTAAAAAGTGCTATATAAATCAACTTTTTTTTTTTTTGCCTGCCACCCCCCCTTCCTCAGCGGAAAGAAAGAGGAAAACCCTGGTGAATGTCAGAATCTTCGTAAAAACTGCGTAAGTGGGTTTTAAAAATAACTTACTTTTTAAGAACGGTTGGTGAATGAGGCTTGTTTTTCTGTAACTTTTTTCTTAATAATGAAGATTTTCTTTCGTAAGACACTTTTATGAATCCAGCTCCAGAGTTCTTTGGACAAATGCTGCAATATTACTAACCCGGCTGCCTCGATGTGGAGAGAGCTGAGTTTCCACCCTGAAGCTAAATGTAAGTTTCTGTGCATTATAAGGAGATTGTTTATTGAGTGCTAGTGAGTTCTGAGCAAACTGTGATTAGCATTAGTAAGTGCTACAGTGATGCTGCCTGTGTCTCCATCTCCTCCTCCAGTTTGGCTTCATTCCTAGATGTCTTTTTATCATTTTTTAGACTAATATTTGTGTTAAATGTGCAACTTTCCACTGACACAGACTTTCTCGGTAAGTCCTTAAAAAGTGATTTGTGAGGCGCTACACAGGTTTGTAGACCTCAGCCGCCACAATGTAACTGCTGCATCATTTAAGGTGGAATGGAAAATTCCAATAAGCTGGTGAGTTTCATTGACAGATTTGAGGCCAGCGTCTCAGGGCTTCAACTCTAAAACTAAAGTGAACACTGAAACTAAACTTAACTTATTCAACTTATCTGAACTCACCTTGACTTGTCTGGACTCCAAATTTATCCAAAACCTAACTTAACTTATCTGAACTTACTTATCCGAACTTTTCTAAACTTATCCAAACTTAACTTATCTGAACTTAACTTATCTGAACTTATCCAAATTTACCTGAACTTAACTTACTCAACTTATCTGAACTTACCCAAATTCACTTATCTGAACTTATCCGAACTTATCTGAACTTAACTTACTCAACTTATCTGAACTTACCCAAAATCGCTTATCTGAACTTACCCGAACTTATCTGAACTTAACTTACTCAACTTATCTGAACTCACCTTGACTTGTCTGGACTCCAAATTTATCCGAAATCTAACTTAACTTATCTGAACTTACTTATCCGAACTTTTCTAAACTTATCCAAACTTAACTTATCTGAACTTAACTTATCTGAACTTATCCAAATTTACCTGAACTTAACTTACTCAACTTATCTGAACTTACCCAAATTCACTTATCTGAACTTATCCGAACTTATCTGAACTTAACTTACTCAACTTATCTGAACTTACCCAAAATCGCTTATCTGAACTTACCCGAACTTATCTGAACTTAACTTACTCAACTTATCTGAACTCACCTTGACTTGTCTGGACTCCAAATTTATCCAAAACCTAACTTAACTTATCTGAACTTACTTATCCGAACTTTTCTAAACTTATCCAAACTTAACTTATCTGAACTTAACTTATCTGAACTTATCCAAATTTATCTGAACTTACCTTACTCAACTTATCTGAACTTACCCAAATTCACTTATCTGAACTTATCCGAACTTACCTTACTCAACTTATCTGAACTTACCCAAATTCACTTATCTGAACTTATCCGAACTTATCTGAACTTAACTTACTCAACTTATCTGAACTTACCCAAAATCGCTTATCTGAACTTACCCGAACTTATCTGAACTTAACTTACTCAACTTATCTGAACTCACCTTGACTTGTCTGGACTCCAAATTTATCCAAAACCTAACTTAACTTATCTGAACTTACTTATCCGAACTTTTCTAAACTTATCCAAACTTAACTTATCTGAACTTAACTTATCTGAACTTATCCAAATTTACCTGAACTTAACTTACTCAACTTATCTGAACTTACCCAAATTCACTTATCTGAACTTATCCGAACTTATCTGAACTTAACTTACTCAACTTATCTGAACTTACCCAAAATCGCTTATCTGAACTTACCCGAACTTATCTGAACTTAACTTACTCAACTTATCTGAACTCACCTTGACTTGTCTGGACTCCAAATTTATCCAAAACCTAACTTAACTTATCTGAACTTAACTTATCTGAACTTATCCAAATTTATCTGAACTTACCTTACTCAACTTATCTGAACTTACCCAAATTCACTTATCTGAACTTATCCGAACTTATCTTACTCAACTTATCTGAACTTACCCAAATTCACTTATCTGAACTTATCCGAACTTACCTTACTCAACTTATCTGAACTTACCCAAATTCACTTATCTGAACTTATCCGAACTTATCTGAACTTAACTTACTCAACTTATCTGAACTTACCTTGACTTGTCTGGACTTATCTGAATTTATCCAAAACCTAACTTAACCTATCTGAACTTTCTTTTCCGAACTTATTTGAACTTAATCTGAGCTTATCCAAACTTACTTATCTGAACTTAATCTGAACTTATCTAAATTTATCCAAACTTAAATTATCCAAACTCATTAAACTCATCTGAATTTAAAAACCTATCCGAACTGGCTACATTTCAGGTCCAGGTGTGGAAACTTTTGCATTAACAGTAGCTGCTGAGGCTCAGTGACCTGCACGCTCAGACGTTTGGAGGAAATGACCGAAGGCACAATTTGTTTTGTGCTAAAAAGCAATTCCTCCTGGAATTACCCTGGGGCTCATGCGACTCACGTAGATCAGTGACATCACGTCCTGTTATGAATACAGAAGCTATCAGGCTTAAGGGCCGAAAATGATGTGTGAAAGTCATTCACTGCACTTAAGGAAACACACACACACACACACACACACACACACACACACAGAAGCTAAACCTCAAACATCTACAAAAACCCATGATTACAAAACACCCTCAGCTTCAGACACGCACACACACACACACACACGAACGGCTCTCATACACACACACATACACACACTCACTCAGCGCGGGCCTCACATTGTACACACACACACACACACACACTCAGCGCGGGCCTCACAGTGTATACACACACACGCACACACACACACACACGAACGGCTCTCATACACACACACATACACACACTCACTCAGCGCGGGCCTCACGTTGTACACACACACACACTCTCAATGCACACCTCACAGTCTACACACACACTCATGCACATACACACACAAATACTTAGCACAGGCCTCACAGTGTACACACACGCACACTTTTACACACACACACTCATGCGCACACACGCACACACACACACAAACATCCACACACATACACTCACACTCACATACACACACACATCCTCACTCACATACACACACACACACACTATCTCTCTCTGAATGGGGCATTTCTGGGAAACAGTGTTTTGAAAGAGCAATAGGGCATAAGTGTTTACATCAGATCATTTAATCACATCACAGTGCACACAAATACATATGCCCACACACAGACACTTACAGTCCATCTTAACTAGTAGTGCGCAGAGTGATCGTAGATCAAAACACTGTTGCACAGAATGGCATTTTCACTCTGCAGCCAATCAGTAAAGACATAAACAGGAAACACTACACGCTGTATAGTCACTCGAATTTCTCTCATTCCATGCTACATTTATTTCATTTAAGGTGTGTCTGTGGTATGAGTTACATTTCCAAAAGAGACTGTTTTACAAAAAACTGTTGTCCTCAAAGCGTCCGTCTCTTGTATGTGTGTTTATTCTGTTTTGCTGCTGGAATTGTTCCGATGTTCAAACTGGGTCCTCGTGCAAAATATTTTAACAGCACTTTATCAATGAATGGTCGGTAACGTTAGCGAAGCCGCAGCTAATGTAATCGCTACATGAATCTGCTGAATGAAAGAAGGGTAATGTTAGCTATGTTATTTCTATTTTTAAAATAATGTTATGTGTTATGTATTCTAGGGGTGGCATGGTGGCGCAGTGGGTAGCACTGTCGCCTCACAGCAAGAATGGCCTGGGTTCGATTCCCGGCCGGGTGACCAGGGTCATTTCTGTGTGGAGTTTGCCTGTTCCCACAGTCCAAAAACATGCAGTCAGGCTGATTGGACATGCTGAATTGCCCCGAGGTGTGAGTGAGTGTGTGACTGTGTACGTCTGTCTGTCTGCCCTGCGATGGACTGGTGACCTGTCCAGGATGTATCCTGCCTTCCGCCCAATGACAGCTGGGATAGGCTCCAGCACCCCACCGCGACCCAGAAGGATAAGCGGTTTAGACGATGTATGTATGTTATGTATTCTATAATAATAAAGTCAGCGTCGGCATTAATAGTGCTGCACTTATTTCTCTGCATGCAGGTGACTTGTGTGGTTGAACGTATCACTCTTTTTTTTGGAACGACCCTGCAGCAAAATATCTCAGTACTAGACACAAAGTAGGACTCACGGCTCTGTTACTGCCAGTGTTGTGTAAATCTGCACTAGGAGGTCTGTGATCTTTTCTGTCTCCGATCGATGAAAACGGGTGTATCTTCCCTGCAGAAGTGGTTGCCGATGCAAACCAAGACGTATTTCGTTTTCTTGCAAGTTTTCCTATCGAATCGACCAGACAACTGATTTCTTACACCAGAGCTTACACCGAGAATAGGGCACATGTAAATTTTAAGTTCTAACTTAAAGCCACATTCAAACTACATTACTTGGTGCAACCGGTTACATTCTCGTGGCTTGTAAACGTGCGTGAACATAGTGGCAGTTTATGTTCAAACTAGGCTATGATCAAATTTATGTTCAGCTAGTGCAACTGGCTGCAGATTAAGCCTCAGTCTACACTACAGATAGTTTTCAGTAACGCTGTAAAGCCAGGGTTTACAGACACACACACACACACACACACACACACCCTTTCTCTGAGTGGGACATTTCTGAGAAACAGAGTGTTTTGAAAGGGAAAGAGGACATCAAGAGTTTACATCAGATCCTTTAATGTCTGCAAATCGGTCTGAAACTCTGTCCGCCTACATGGGGAAATTCCCAGCATGCACTTCCCCAACATGTGGAGAGCATGTGTGCTGCGGAGTTAGGGTGCTGACCAGTTTAGCCAGTTATCCTGTTCTGCTGAGCATGCTCAGACCGCTGAGTCATGGTTGTCTGTGCACGTGTGAACACGACAAATGAACTCAGACCCTCTAAACGGCCCCAAAAACGAACCGGTTTGGTTTGTTTTGTGGTTCGATCGATTTGTGCATTGTGAAATCAAAACGGCCCCAGTCTACTTTTGCTTTGCTTTATGGTGGAGACCCCGAGGCTCAAGGTACACACAACCACTGCCTTCAGTACTTCAGCAGGTTTGGTTTGTTTTGTAGTTCGATTGATTTGTGCATTGTGAAATCAAAACGGCTCCAGTCTACTTTTGCTTTGCTTTATGGCGGAGACCCCGAGGCTCAAGGTACACACAACCACTGCCTTCAGTACTTCAGCAGGTAAAAGCAGACCACCAAGGATCATTTATAAGGTACTCAGGATAAAGCCTGTCTGTGATCTGAGACAAGACAGCAGCTCTGACACATTAAAGCAATAATATGCGAGAGTCCGCGTGATGTACCAGGTTCACACTGGACACGTAGGTGAGTTTTGAGCTGCTTTCACACTGAACACTGAATGAATGAATGCATTAATTCACTGCTGCTCTTTTAAAAACACTGTTTCATTGCAGACGCGGATTTTCGCCAGGTGGAGCTCAGTGAGGAAACTGAACACGTCACGGCCCACTTTGCTGGTCTGAGAATGTTTTCACATATAGTTATTCTTAAATAAACTGAACTGAGTTCTGTTAAAGTGAACCTGAAAGGGAACCAACTACAAATGACCACAGCGCTTTTTCTGTTCTCTAAAAAGGACTTCCTTCCGGTCCTTTAAGATCTCAGACCACTTCTTGTTCAGACCACAACTCCATTAGAACTAAGGGCGTTTTCATACTTGGACCTTTTCAGCTTCTGAATTGGACTCAGAATGCTGAGTCATGGTTTCTTTTGCATATATAAACACGCCAAACAAACTCAGACCCCTCTAATGAGACCGCTTCCGGAGAAGGTCTTAGGTCAGTTTGTTTGTGGTTCTTTTCAGGGTCCACTTGATTATGCATTGTAAAATCAAAGCGGTCTGGGTCCACTTCGCGTTTTGTTCCACTCACAGAACCTCAAGGCTCACCGTAACCAGGTAAAGTTCTCACAAATTAAAAAGAGCTTGAGAAAAATGGCTGCATGGGGAATTGTGTGGTCTCAGGAGAGAAATTTTGGGGCAAAAATAGTTAATGTTACCTACCTGTCAAGCAGAAACAGAGCAACCTCCTCGCCCCTTTTTATGCATTTCAATTCTCAATGAAGTCTAAGGCAGCTACTTTTTCACCAGCTTATGGTTCCAATTTTCCCATTCCCATTCAATTGTGTTTACACACTCACAGTGTACACACACACTTATACACACACAAACACTCTCTCACTCACACACACTCACTATCTCTCTCTGAATGGGGCATTTCTGGGAAACAGTGTTTTGAAAGAGCAATAGGGCATAAGTGTTTACATCAGATCATTTAATTTCTGCAATTTGGTCCAAAACTCTGTCTGCCTGTGTGGGTGAATTCCCAGCATGCAGTGCCCCAACTGGTTTGGTTCATTTGTGGTTCATTTTGTGGTTCGACTGATTTATGCATTGTGAAAATAAAACACTCCAGTCCGCTTTTGCTTTGCCTTATGGTGAAACACTTGTGGTGAAGACCCTGTGCAATTCAGTGAGGACACGCAGCGTCATATCTCCAATTTTGTGTGATCAGTCATTTCAGCCCGGCCAATAGGAGAGCAGCAGGTGTGTCTGGTATTTCCTCTCGCCACCTGAAAGGTTAGATTTATCAGAGAACACTGCCCACTGTGCAAGCAGCGTGCACACTGAGTAATGTGAAAGGGGTTTAAGGGTGTTTTCACGTATAGTTTTTTTCAAATTAACTGAACTGAGTTCTGTTAAAGTGAACCTGAAAGGAAACCAACTGCAAATGACCACAGCGCTTTTTGTGTTTACAATGTAAGTGTGAACTATAAAAAGAGTTTTCTTTCCAGTCCTTTGGGATCTCAGACCACTTCTGGTGGTTTCAGTTTGGTTAATTTCTCAGGCCAGTTATCTGAGGGATCTGAGTTCGTATGTTCAAATGTTCGTATATTGCAAAAGAGTCTACTACAACAAAGTTACTACAGACACTGAAACGGCCTAAGTGTGACAATGCCCTAAACACAGACCCCTCTAAACGGCCCCAAAAACGAACTGATCTAAGACCACTTCCGGAGAAAGTCTCTGGTTGGTTTGTTTGTGGTTCCTTTCAGGGTTCGCTTGATTTGTGCATTGTGAAATCAAAGCGGCCTGAGACCACTTCATGTTTTGTTTCACACACAGAACCTGGAGGCTCGCCATAACCAGTTACAATTCTCACAAATTAAAAACAACTTGAGTAAATGGCTGTGTGTGGAATTATTTGGTCTCATGAAGAGACTGCAGCACTTTTGGATATTTGGAAAGAGGAACACATTGAACATCAGCTCTCTACAACACAAAAATATCAAGGTTTTTCTGTTGGAAGAGGGTACAATAGAATGGCACTGCAGTGCCGTGTGAGTAAGGAAAATGAGACAAAAGAACATGAATTCGTGTGACAAAATCAGAGCAAGCAGAGAGTTAAGAACATTAAGGAGACATGTCCTTTCTTTGAGGAACTAGATGAAATTTTGGGGACAAGTGCCTGTGCTAAACCCTCAGGGGTGCTTGAGGGGGCAAGCATTGATCTAACGAGCAATGAAGAACAAGGTAAGGTTACAATACTTTTCTCTCTCTCTAATGTTTGTTTAGCGGTGGAGTAATGTACAATACTTTTTAAATTTTGTTTTGTACAGAAAAGGATGGCAGCAATGCTGCTAAAGACAAGAGTAAGTTATGTCCCATATGCCAGTCAGTAAACTGGAACGAGCTGTTTGAGGCTGATCAGGTGCAGCTGTGTTCGCTCTTCTTAAGGAGAGCTCTCCCACAGCTCATCGCTCAGTCTTGAGTTTATGCTGGCATGTGCACATCTCTCTACTGAGCCAGCAAACCACATTATCTCGGGGTCTCAAGTTTCATCTAACTCTGGGTTCTCTCCCAGTTGTTTTTGTGGTGTATTTATTTAAAAAGAACTTTTTTAACTGAAGACTTTCCCCCTTTTGTTTTTTTGTTTTTGTTTTTGTTTTGCTTTTGTTTATTAACTCTTCCATGAAGTTTTCCCCAGCATTACCATGGCAGCTTAGAGGTAACCCACTTATCCCTCTGTGCTGCAAGGTTGTGAGTTCGAGTCATGCTTGGTGCTTCCTTGCCTCCCACAGCCCCACCCCGAGTGTGATGCATCAGTAGACATTTCAAGTTCTACAGATCAACCACCTGTTGTAAAGCAGCCATCATCAAAACCTACACATCCTAATGCTAAGAGTACCATCACAGAAGTGGCCTCCATGATAAGCTCAATAATTGAGCAACAAAGCTGAGCTACTTGAGCTGTTTGTCACTAAAGATGAGTAAAATAGTAGGGAAATGGAACTGGAGTGACTTAGGCTTCAAATGGAGATGGTGGAGAGATGGCGACAGGCCCAAAAGGAAAGTGACCAAGCCATGATGCGAATGGTTGCTCAAGTGATGGGTGCAGCAATTTCCCACACTTCACCCATTACCACACTTTTTCCTGCTCCCACCTGCTCCACAGGAAACACGCACCTTTCACTAACTCACCCCAGCTCATCAATTATCTCCTATGCTTTCGACATGTAATCAGGAAGCTTCCACTCATGGCACCAATGTCATTGGTTTTACATGAGATAAACAGGTTCCACAGCTAAATTTCTCACTGACGGCAGGTTTGATGGCTTTTTGAGGTCATCATGGGAAAGTTTGGGTGTATTTTAGCCTAACACTCCAGGATACTTCATCCGCCTAGGTTGTTTTTGATTAGTGTTCTTTGCATTTGTTTAAAGATTTGATGATTTGTATTATTCTGGAGGTAGTATTAAACAGTGGTGACTCAATAGGTTGCAGGTTCAGCATTAGTTTTCACTGCTATGCGGACAACACACAGCTCTACATATCTGCTAAACCAAATGAGGCTCTGAATCTAAATAAACTTGAAGAATGTGTTAAAAATATCAAAAGCTGAATGACCAACAATTTCCTTCTTCTTAATCCTAACAAAACTGAGGTCCTACTTCTTGGACCCAAAGCAGAGAGATCTCAACTCTCCAAATTTGAACTAAATTTATATGGCCATGCGGTCATTCCAAGCACCACTTTAAAAAATCTAGGCGTCATCTTCAATTCCAGTCTCTCTTTTGACACACGTTTGCAACATTATTAGAATTACATTGTTTCACTTGCGTAACATCGCTAAACTACGTATTATTCTAGCCCTAAATGATGCGGAAAAGCTGGTGCCTGCCTTTATAACCTCCAGGCTGAACTACTGTAACACCATTTTAGCTGGATGCTCCAACACTTTACTAAATAAGCTCTAACTGGTCCAGAATGCAGCTGCTACAGTCCTTACAAGGACCAAAAAGTTTGACCTGTCCTGTTCATCTCTCTCTCTCTCTCTCTCTCTCCCTTTATTTGAGCCCCTGAGCAACGTTTGTCTGAGTCTGAGTCACCACATGGGAGCCATCAGAGCTTCTACAGTCACCAGAGCTCCATCTCTGTTGGCTGATCTACACTGTTTTGACCACCATGGAGTTTCATGCTATACAAAGCTGTTCAAACCTCACCTGCATGAACTGACCCTCCTGATGATGATGATGATGATGATAATTCTGCTGCTGCATAAACTCGAACTATCTAATTAACCATTGCTCTGCCTGTTTTTCTTTTTACAGGCACTTCAGGAACCATTTCTTACAGTAGGTGTGAGGTACAAACTCCACCATAACAGGTTATTTTGGGTAAAATTATGAAAATTACAAAACCATTGAAATAAATTTCACTGAAATGCCAGACAGGATCTAGATTTTAAGATGATGAAGAATGTAATAAAATATCCCATAATTATTTGGAGTAAAAAGTTGGTAAATGATAACACACAAGCCCAATGACAATAACCCCAAAAATAAGCTTAACAACTGCAACAGACACATAATGGGCCTATAATAATCAGTTAACACAGAAGCATCTACACAAATCAATGGAAATGTCCTGTGTATGATGTTTGAAAGTAGAAAGTGAGATGGATAACTTGAGAAAAAGAGCGTCCAGCTTCTTTGCACTAAAGTCTGCAAGCCACGTCAGTGAAATCATGCAAACCGGAGTGAAACCAGAGTGAATCTGGCAGCACAAGCGAAAGAGGATTGACTTTTATTAAGAAAGAAAGAAAGGAAAACAAGCTCGGCC
This sequence comes from Colossoma macropomum, assembly GCF_904425465.1. Classification (NCBI taxonomy): domain Eukaryota; kingdom Metazoa; phylum Chordata; class Actinopteri; order Characiformes; family Serrasalmidae; genus Colossoma; species Colossoma macropomum. Next base: position 6,633,734 of record NW_023494796.1, on the reverse strand, counting down.
TTAACAAACGTCATTTAATGTGAGGCTAAAGCCAAGTGTGTGTTTTTACATAGAAATCATTTGTCTTTTACTGTAGCTTGTTGTGATTATAGACGGATAAAGTGCTCTAGCCAGATGCCTGCTATGTATACCCAGTAATCTGTTCCAGCCTAGCTCCCTGAATTCTAGAGAATTTAAAAGTAGAAACAGTCGTGGCTGTTTTCCATCTGGACCCAATGGTCTTGGTCTTTAAAGTGTTTAATAAAGCAATAAGCCACTTAAAGCCTGCGATTTTATCATGGGAAGCATGTTCTTAAGCATGACATGGAGTACAACTTTCTTCCCTGTGATAAAATCACTGTAATGCATGGCCTCGAGTGGCTTCTTGCTTCAATAAAACAGCAGCCAACATAAACAACAACAAGTAATGTGAACAAATAATCCACCAAGAAATGTAGTTCCATTAGAGTATGGTATTGTTGCCAAGCAACGATGGACCGGTAAATGAGGAAAACTCTCGGTCGCCCTTCGCTGTATATTGCAGTCATTTCAACAAATTTTGTAAACTTTTTGTCATATACCAATGAACATATGATAACACAGCACTGTTTAATGCAGAAAGCTTTATAAGTACTTTTTGGTCACCAGATTTCCACTGCGAGTCGTATTTAGCATGAATCCAGCGGCGTCCTCTTCTCACACTGGGGCTGAATCTCAAACAGCTCCCTGCTCCCTACATAGTGCACTACGTAGGAGTTTAAATACTGGATCCTGCAGCCCAACAGAGCAAAATGCAGCTACAAATAGTAACTTACTCAGCCACATCCACACTCGATAAATGATGCACTGTTTGACTGTAGAGGCTAGAATTTCTAAACTTTCATAGCTAGAACACTATTTAGGGAGTACAGAGCCGTTTGGGACTCAGCCTGGGTTTGACGCGACTTCTGACTGAAACACGAAAATCTGAAGCATGTAAGACATTCAAGGGACATTTTCAGACTTTTATACTGCAGTTTTACAGTTAATCATACTGTAAGTGCTTTAATTCAAGCCTGTGATATTAATGATGGAGCTGTTTACACTGTTGGCTCTTTTAGCCTGTTAGCTAGCTGACCAGCCTGGTTCTAGTTAAGAAAATAAGCTGCTCAGTTTAAACAAAAAATGGGTTCTTACTTCATCAATATACTCGGTGCTCCATGTGAGCAGCATGAGAGTTAAAACTATCCATTTTATAATAACAATTTAAGGTATTTTTAAGGCTGGAGGAGGGTTTCCTGGAGCGCTGACAGCACAGATTCACAGGAAGAGCCAGCGATATATGGGACAGAATCATCAGCCTAGAAACGAATGAAGGCATTACCAGCAGCTAAATGAGAATTGTTAATATATATAAAAACAATGTAGGCCCTAGTATTGACTCTTGTGGGACACCTTCAGTGTGGGCCTGAGAAAGAACATTTTTAGTTAATGTACCAAGCTAAAGACTGATCTCTGCAGTCCAGTCTACTGCAGTGAGGGAGGTTTTCCCAAGAAACGGGTCGAGGTTCTGGTCCATGCTTATTTTTACTTGAATTTCAGCAGAAAACAGCGCAAAAAGCGAAAAAGAACCACAAAGCGCTATGGAGTGATCGAGAAAACCACAGGCTTTGGCCAGTTCAATAAATATTGCATGCTAATGTTACTTTCATCTAAAGCAGAAAAAACATAATTTTCAAACAGCAGTGACATGAGGGAGATTTTTCAGGATCACTAAAGTAATAATCGCTTTGATCATAACCAACTAAATAAAGCTGATGGCTCTCTGAGTGTGTTTGTGTGACCCTGAGTATGTAGTGTGTGCCAGACAGGTCATTTCAAAGGCTAAGGCCTGGCAAATACATACAGAATCTCAGCTGTAACCACATTAATGGTTGATTTGATGGTTAATTACACTATGCTGTGTAGGTTCTCTCTCTCTGTGAGTGCAGGCCTCTGTATGTACTTGGACTCTGTCCTGGAGTGCTGCATATGTTTCAACCAGGCCTAGGAAACACTGCACAGTCCCACCCTGATCATAAATCGTAACTATGATAGGGACACTTGGCCATTGTTTAGGAAACTGTCTAAGAGACCTAGTTTTAACTTTTTATCCATTTCATTAACATAGCATGTATTTTAACACTTCATTGTTTAATCACAATTAGGAATAACCTGTTTAGTCACAATTAGGGATAATCAAGAGATACTAACTTCTTTGTACTTTGTACGGGAGCTGAAATAGCTGATGAAGGATGACGTGGCATTTTAGGGCTGCGGCCGTCTGAAGAAACAAAGTGTCTGTAAAAGGTACAAAATTGTTACAGTTATAAAAAACTCAGAGTTGCATGTGACTGTAAGACAAAAGTCAGAGTTGCATGTGACTGTAAGACAGACGAGGTGAGTTGATGTAATTGGGTAACTCCTCCAGATCAGTATAAATAAGTTATAAGTAATATTTTCCTTTTTTAAGTTGCAGCCCTGGCAGCTCAAAATAACACTTCCATTTGTGAGGCCTTAATCTTTAATAAAAGGTTCTACCTTTTCTCTGCCATTAATAAAACTTCACCTAATACAAAACAGAATGTTTCTGGTTTGGATTATACGTTTTATTATTTAATTAAAATCGTTCTGCATTTTTCACAACAAACACAACCACAACGCTCTCCAGCACTTTGGAACCAAAGTGACATGGAAATAGGCCTGTAGCAATTGGGGTCAGTTTGGAAAAAAAGAGGCCAGACGATGGCGATTTTCAAGTCTGGTAGAATTTGTCATGTGAAATAAGATAAAATAGCTATGTAACAAGAGCAGCCATAACGGAGCATGCTATTTTGAAAAAGAATCTGACCTGCCAGTTTTTTAGGATCTAGCCTGAGCAGTTCACTCAGAACATCACCCTCAGTGAAACCACAAAGCAGAGGCTAAACCTGAAACAACAGTGAACAGTTTGAAACCCTGTGAACTGCAGACGTGGATGCGTGTCCAGACTCAGCCATATGGTTTTTATCAGTAAAAAAAAGAAGCAGCAGTTCTAAGTAACAACAGTGGGGATAAGCGTTCATTTTAAAGAGGCTTCACAGTTAGATTTAGGACCATAATGGTGAAACTGTTCATTTATAAAATGAGCTTTGTGTTGACGTATTGCGTGGGTGGTCTTGCTTCAGATTTGACAAACAAGTTTGTCAGAAAAGGACTTGGACAAACAAACTTTAGGCCAAGCAGCATTCTCTTGTTATTATAACAGCTAAATCCTAAAAGAAAATAATGTCAGGGAATTATGTCAGTTGTCTTAACAACCTTATGTTGATGTCATGTAGCCATTTGAACAGTGCTTCTGAACTTTTTTTACAGGGGCGCTGAAACAACAAGCCCCCCACAAGGTGCAGCTATATCTATGGCTAGGAGAGGGGGGGGTGGCCAGTCACAAACCCATACTGATCCATAGTCAAACTTCATGCTAGAAGATTCGATGCAGATGGAGTTTCAATATCCGAGGCTTGCTGTCACCTGTGCTTCATCAACTGATCTTTAACTCTGCATGTACTTTAGCTCTTCACAACTAATCTAGTGGCATTTTAGTGATGCCCAAAGTGGTCACACCAGTAGCATGGGCAGAAATCATTTTTAGGCAGATAGATACAATTTCCAAATGTGCCTCGTGTCGCAACGTATGGCAATAGCCTATTGCTAAGAGCAGTGCCGCCAACACCCTATCTACCACTTTCTAACACCACCCTATAGTGATACAAAAATAGCAACCACCTGGAATACTGGATTCACATAAACAAACAGCCTAACAAACAGCACTTCCACCATAAAGCATGTGTCACAACTGACCAGTGAAGACGACATAACCGAGTCAAAATCAGCCAGACAGCTGAGATGGACAAACACAAGGAAAAACAACCCAGAAAACGTACCTTAAACGTAGCTGTCCTTGGTATACTACCATAACCGGCATAAAAAAAATGTCTTATCTTTGATGACTCGATGCATTAAGGTGTTTGCTTTGGCATTTTCAAAGTGCAGTTTAGCTTTTCTAGTTAAAGAGCATTGTACGAATGAAATTTACAGACCACTGATGACAATGACGTTATGAAAACTTGTGACTGGCTTTGGATGGGTCGAGAATGACATGCTCTACTAAATCGGGGACGGGATCACCCTTTTACCCATCCTCCAGATACATCTTATAACAGCAACCGAAGCTTCAGATTCTAACACTGAAGCTCAGATAACAGCTTGAAGCAACAGCGGATAGCTATGGTTGCTAAGCAGTGATTGGAGGGCTGAGGAAATGAGACGGAGCTTTAGAGAGTGTATGATTGGATTGTTCATAATATAGCAACAGCGCTCACAGAAATCAAATCAAATTTCGTTATCTTAAAAAAATGAAGAATTATAAATATTTTATCCCTGTTTGATTTGGTGGGCCTGTGATCAATCATTGAGGTGGAGCGCTGAGGTGGATCCCCGCAGCGCTAAAGACAAGCAGGCAGTGGCGATACACTCTCGAGTACTGACACAGTGCTGTAACTGATGAAACTGACTCAGTGGGAATCATTGGTATTTCCACTGTTTAGTTCTGACCTTTTTTTGTTTGTCTTTTGGATGGAATAAGAAGTGATTCATGTTTAACAGCTCACCAAAAATAACCCCCTGTAATATCACAATAATAATAAATATACACTATATGGACAAAAGTGTTGGGATATCTACATGTTACACCTACAGGCGATTTTATGAATCCCATTCTAAATCTATAGGCATTAATATGGAGTTGGTCCCCCTAACAGCTTCCACTCTTCTGGGAAGCTTCTACAAGATGTTGGAAAGTGTCTGTGGAAATTTTTGACCATTCATCCAGAAGAGCATTTGTGAGGTCAGATGCTGAAGTTGGACGAGAGGGCCTGGCTCACAATCTCCGTTCTAGTTCATCCTAAAGGTGTTGGATGGGGTTGAGGTCAGGACTCTGTGAGGGTCAGTTAAGTTCTTCCACACCAAACTCACCCAGTCAGGCCTTTATGGAGCTGCTTTGTGCACTGGGGCTCAGTCATGCTGGAACAGGAAAGGTTCTTCCCCAAACTGTTCCCATAAAGCTGTAAGCATAGAATTGTCCAAAATGTCTTGGTGCTGAAGCATTAAGATTTCCCTTCACTGGAACTAAGGGTTCTAGACCAACCCCTGAAAAACAATCCCACTTTACAGCTGGCACAGTGCAGTCAGCTGCTCAGCCATGGACACCCATGCCATGTAGCTCCCAGTGCACAGTTTTGCACCACAGGAGACCTTTTGTCCCAGCAGCTATCCGACTGTATATCACTCCCCGTTTCTGCAGGGAGGTGTTATTTACAACCTAAAGGCTAATATAGTTGGGTCAGTAGAATTTGACACATGTAACATAACTCCCCCAAATTTTGCCCGTCGTCTAATTCCACCCACTACTGTAAATTGAGTATCTGCCCTCTATTTCTTTACCAATCGCTGTGAGGAAATTAAGAAATGTGAGCTCCCACTGTAGTAGAGCATGTACACTTTCTTCTTGCAAAAACAAAAAAAAACATTAATTTTAACTAACTGGGGTGCTAACAGGGTGCTAAGGTGTATCTTATGTCACTCATGGTTGGAGAAATGAAAGTCTGGATAAGCATAAAGTTCCTCAGAAGTGTAGTTACCAGAATTCATGGTTAAATACATAAAAGTCTGGATAAACATGAATTTCCTCAGAAGCATAGCTGGGTTCTTCCTCTGCAGAACATTAATCTTTCATCTTTTTAGAATCAGCTTGGGTCACTGATTTTTTTCGTGTTGAGGTGGCCAAGAGGAGGATCTCTACACTTCAGTTTAGAGATGCAACAATAATTTCCTTTGGAACAAATAAGGCTTATCTCATCTTACTGATTATTAAAGGTCTGGATGACAGTTCATCCTCGAGCTCTAACTCTAGACATTTTTCCTGGATCTGTGACATTTCTAAGCCTGTGTTTCATAATCGTGTCGAAAATGAGACACAGGCTGAGTCTACGAGATGCTTAGAAAACAGTTCATGCTTTCAACACTACTACATTAATCATGTTTATGTTCATAATCACTTTTATTATTTCTATTTTAATTACAAATATATTATTACTCTATATTACACATTTACTCATGTTCTTTTTCAGTGCTTCAGTGTTATTTGTGCTACTGAGTGAGACACAACAGTAATTTCCTCTGGGTCAAATAAGTTAATCTTATCTTCATGATTAAAGACACTCTGGATGCTGTGGTCAGTCATTGCGGTGGTGCGGTGGTCCAACAGCTCTAAGGACAAGCAGGCTATGGTGAAAAACTTGTGTGTACTGAAGCAGTGACGTAACGGACGAGGAAGCTGAGTCAGTGGAAGCCGTCTGCACTTTCACTGTTTAGTTCTGACCTTTTTGTTGTCTTTTGGGTGGAATAAGCAGTGATTCATATTTAACAGATCCAAAAAAATGTGCCCTCCAACAATGTCACCATAATGATGTTAATACATAATCAATACAGGGAGCCAGCTGGGTGCTAACAAAGTGCTAATATGAAGCTAACAGGGTGTTAATGGGGAGCTAACAGTGTGCTATCAGGGTGCTAATAGGGAAATAATGGGGTGCCATTGGGGAGTTAACAGGGTGCTAAGCGGTGCTAACAAGGTGCTAATGGGGAGCTGATGGGATGCTAATGGACAGCTAACAGTGTACTAACGGGGGGCTACCAAAGTGCTAATGGGGTGCTAACAGGAAAATAATGGGGTGCTAATTGGGTGCTAAAGGAGAGCTAGCAGGGAGGCAATGGGATGCTAATGGGGAGCTAACAGAGTGCTAATGGGGTGCTAACGGGGAGCTAGCAGTGTACTAATGGGAGCTAACAAAGTCCTAATGGGAAGCTAACGGGGTGCTAATGGGGAGCTAACAGAGTGCTAATGGGGTGCTAACGGGGAGCTAGCAGTTTACTAATGGGAGCTAACAAAGTTCTAATGGGAAGCTAACGGGGTGCTAATGGGGTGCTAATTGGTTGCTAAAAGGAAACTAGCGGAAAGGTAATGGGATGATAACGGGAAGCTAACAGGATGCTAACAAGTTGCTAAGGGGATGCTAACAAGGTGCTAACAGGGTACTAATTGGGTGCTAAAGGGGAGCTAACGGGTTGCTGAACATAATGCCGTTATATCGTCCCGTTTCTGCAGAGAGGTGTTATTTACAACCTAAAGGCTAATATAGTTGGGTCAGTAGAATTTGACACATGTAACGTAACTCCCCCAAATTTTGCCCGTCGTCTAATTCCACCCACTACTGCGTATTGAGTATCTGCCCTATATTTCTTTGCCACTCGCTGTGAGGAAACTAAGAAATGTGAGCTCCCACTGTAGTAGAGCATGTACACTCAGTTTTAACTAACTGGGGTGCTAAAGGGGTGCCAACGGGGTGCTAAGGTGTGTTAACAGGGTGCTAAGGTGTGTTAACGGGGTGCTAAGGTGTGTTAACGGGGTGCTAAGGTGTTTTAAGGGGGTGCTAAGGGGTGCTAACGGGAAGCTAACTGAGTAACTTTTAGCATTTCTGTTTTATTCATTACTTGCATATTTATCTCCTTTCTCAGTGCTGTTAAACTATTGTATTTATGACCCTGTGTGTATCAGTACTTTCCTTTAGGTCAAATAACGTGTATCTCATGTCACTCATGGTTGGAGAAATGAAAGTCTGGATAAGCATAAAGTTCCTCAGAAGTGTAGTTACCAGAATTCATGGTTAAATATATAAAAGTCTGGATAAGCATGAATTTCCTCAGAAGAATAGCTGGGTTCTTCCTCTGCAGAACATTAATCTTTCATCTTTTTAGAATCAGCTTGGGTCACTGATTTTTCATGTTGAGGTGGCCAAGAGGAGGATCTCTACACTTCAGTTTAGAGATACAACAATGATTTCCATTGGAACAAATAAAGCTTATCTCATCTTACTGATTATTAAAGACATAAGAGTCTGGATGACAGTTCATCCTCGAGCTCTAACTCTGGACGCTAGTTTTTCACTGGGGTCCTGGATCTGTGACATTTCCAAGCCTGTGTTTTATTAGCATATCCGAAATGAGACATAGGCTGAATCTACGAGACGCTGAGAAAACAGTTTACACTCTAATTTAGTTTAAATGAAATCCAGATTGAACCCATATTCAGTTTAGCTCTATGAGGAGAAGTACTGCCGCTCATTGTTTCTAACTATGCTGTTATTTTATCTTTCCAACATTTCACTGCTACTGAGATTTTATCACTAAAATAAATACTGCGAATAAAAATGTTAATAAAGACAATATTCTTGTGATAAAATGTTTTATTATTAATATGAATCTCAGGCTAAAGGAGCTGTGGAGTTCACAAAGTGTCCTGCCACTGAATTAAATATCCTGCTAAAACAATAATAATATCTTTAATAATAAATAATAATAATAATATTATAATATAATAAATAATAATAAGAATAAGTCATGATTAATGATCTGCTGAATGAAAAGTCACTCCACAGAATTCCTGATCTCCTAAAAGATCACACACACACACGCACACTCACAATACACCCACAATTAAACCCACACCAGAGTGTGAACAGTGATAAAATCACACAATCACTCATCAAATCCATCAAACACCAAATACACAGTTGCATAAACTCTGCAGTTACAGTCTAATTACTTTAGAAAATACTTCATTCATTTCGGTCAAGAAAGAAAGTTTGAAAACTAAACACAGACTACATGTAAGAAAATTAACATCTGTAAACAACTAAACTTCACACGTAAGAAACTAACAAATATAAAATACAAAGGAAAAGTTTGTGAACAAACTTTAAATTGACTTGAAAAAGCCAGCTAATTACAATAAGACGTTAAAAGGGTGGAAGACTGCTGCTGGTTGCTAAAGTGTTGCTTAGATGTTGCTAGGGGGTTGCTACAGTATCCAAGGTGGATGGTAATGTGTTGCTAGGTGCTACGATAAACTACTACCTTAAATACACTGCCACCTTAAATGTACTGATACCTAAATTCACTGCCACCTTAAATTCAGTGCTACCTTAAATTTGCTGCCACCGAGAATTCAATGCCACTTTAAATTTACTGCCATCTTAATTTTACTGATACCTTAAATGCAGTTCCACCTTAAATTCGGTGCTACCTTAAATGAAGTTCCACTTTAAATATACTGATACCTTACATTCATTGCCACGTTGCATTCAGTACTACCTTAAATGCAATTCCACCTTAAATGCAGTGCCTCTTTAAATCAGTGCTACCTTAGGTGCAGTGCCACCTTAAATGCACTGCCCCCTTAAATTTACTGAAAAGTTTACAAAACTTGGGCGTAGTAATTCAGAGGAAAAAGATTACGAAGAACAGTAAGTTGGCTTTTCCAAGCCAACTTAATGACATAATAATAATAAGCGTGTAATGTTGTAACGTGTGCATCATTTCTGCTTCCTTTAATATTTTCCTGCCGGTAATAGACATTGCTTTAGTCCGCACCCAGCAAAATCAGAGTGAAACTTCTGGTGCTGATGAAATGTGTGAGAGCAGAGAGCGAATCTGACTTTTGCGCAAGTTCATCCAACTCTGGACTGAGAATCAAATCCAGTTGGTTTCACTCTCTGTCAGAAAAGAGATGATGTCCAAACAGAGTGTCATATTTACTGTCCTCAGATTAACTCAGTCCAGAGTTAAACATGTTTCTCAGGATGTTTCTCCAACTTGTTTAGCGCAGATCTATCAAACGCTTTTTCTTTAGTTCGCTCGTATTCGGGTCTGCATGAAACAGCTGAACCGGTCCGGCAAAACTCTCAGCCCGCTTCCAGCCAAACCCTGATCAGCTCACTGCTGGTGGGACGCATTTAATGATAAAACAAGGGAATTTATCAGTAGAGCTATCTTTCCTCTTCTTCTAGCAGCACGTCAGCGCTGTACTGTCAGTATAAGCCTGTTTTAACATCTGACTCTTCACTCTTTCTTATTCCTCTCATATTGTTCCTGCAGCTCGAGTTGCAGCTGATAAAAATGACAGACGAGCTTTAAAATAAAAGCATTTGAGTTTCTGGCCGAGCATCAGAAGCCTGAGTAGTCAAACTGATAAGCTAATGACAAACAGGCGGATATGCAGATATCAAGTAAGATTTATTGTTATTGTTGATTGTGGCGATTGTAATCCAGAAGCCCCCTGAGGGGAGTGTGGTTTATTTCAAACGAGGGAATAAAACCATCAAAACTAGAAAGACTCCAGAACAAACAGTGACTCCTGTGGAAAAGCCACAAGACTCTTTTCAGTGAAAACATGATGGACTGCAGCTCCAAATCGCAGTCCACAACTACATCTACTTTTTTTCTTTTCCCCCCTTTTTTGACATCTCTGCAAACATATGTTTTTAAACATGGTCTTTTTTTAAAATAGCTGCAAATTGTGCTTTCTGTGATTGAAGTGAAATGGAGGATCTGAGCTTTTTCAGGGGTTTTCAATGTGAGCAATTTAAAACAAAAGGGAAAAAGGTTTTATTGCCACTGTGCTTTATAGTTATACACAGGGATTTGGGGGTGAAAAAGGTTGAGAAAACCTGGATTAAGATATTCTTTATTTTTGTACTACTTTGATAATGTGATTTTTTGATTATGTGAAAGATTCTTCAAGTAATAATTTTAATACTTTAATTATAACTAATCATTATTTTGCTGTATGGCTCACCTTGGGCAGCTCTCCCTGTGTGTGTGTGTGTGTGTGTGTGTGTGTGTGTGTGTGTGTGTGTGTGTGTGTGTGTGTGTATGTGTGTGAGTGTGCCTGCATAACCATGACTGTGGTGTATGCCAAGCAGGCCTGATTGTGTAAGACTGGGGCCTAAAGAAGTGCACAAACACTCACACACACACACACACACACACACACACACACACACACACACAGATCCTGTTTTTATCATATACTATTATGAATATCTTTGAGAGGAGAAACACAGACGTAGAGAAATTCAGTTTAACTACATTACTGGTGGATTTGATTCCATAGTTAATCACACTCTGCTGTGTTGGCTCTCTCTCTTGTGTGTGTAGACCTTTGTGTGTGTGTAGGCCTCTGTGTGTGAGTGTAGTCTTCTGTGTGTGTGTGTGTGTGTGTGTGGTCCTCTGTGTGTGTGTGTGTGTGTGTGTGTGTGTGTGTAGTTCTATGTGTGTGTGTGTGTGTGTGTGTGTGTAGTCCTCTGTGTGTGTGTGTGTGTGTGTGTGTGTAGTCCTCTGTGTGTGTGTGTGTGTGTGTGTGTAGTCCTCTGTGTGTGTGTGTGTGTGTGTGTGTGTGTGTAGTCCTCTGTGTGTGTGTGTGTGTGTGTGTGTGTGTGTGTGTGTAGGCCTCTGTGTGTGTGTGTGTGTGTGTGTGTTTGTAGTCATCTGTGTGTGAGTGTAGTCCTATATGTGTGTGTGTAGTCCTCTGTGTGTGAGTGTAGTCCTCTGTGTAGGTGTGTGTGTGTGTGTGTGTGTTTGTAGTCATCTGTGTGTGAGTGTAGTCCTATATGTGTGTGTGTAGTCCTCTGTGTGTGAGTGTAGTCCTCTGTGTAGGTGTGTGTGTGTGTGTGTGTTTGTAGTCATCTGTGTGTGAGTGTAGCCCTATATGTGTGTGTGTGTGTGTGTGTGTGTGTGTGTAGTCATCTGTGTGTGAGTGTAGTCCTATCTGTGTGTGTGTAGTCCTCTGTGTGTGAGTGTAGTCCTATCTGTGTGTGTGTGTGTGTGTTTGTAGTCATCTGTGTGTGAGTGTAGTCCTATATGTGTGTGTGTAGTCCTCTGTGTGTGAGTGTAGTCCTATCTGTGTGTGTGTGTGTGTGTAGTCATCTGTGTGTGAGTGTAGTCCTATGTGTGTGTGTGTGTGTGTGTGTGTGTAGACATCTGTGTGCGTGTAGTCCTATATGTGTGTGTGTAGTCCTATCTGTGTGTGTGTGTAGTCCTCTGTGTGTGTGTAGTCATCTGTGTGTGAGTGTAGTCCTATGTGTGTGTGTGTGTGTGTGTGTGTGTGTAGACATCTGTGTGCTTGTAGTCCTATATGTGTGGGTGTAGTCCTCTGTGTGTGTGTGTGTGTGTAGTCCTATCTGTGTGTGAGTGTAGTCCTATGTGTGTGTGTGTGTGTGTGTAGTCATCTGTGTGTGAGTGTAGTCCTATGTGTGTGTGTGTGTGTGTGTAGTCATCTGTGTGTGAGTGTAGTCCTATGTGTGTGTGTGTGTGTGTGTGTAGACATCTGTGTGAGTGTAGTCCTATATGTGTGTGTGTAGACATCTGTGTGAGTGTAGTCCTATGTGTGTGTGTGTGTGTAGACATCTGTGTGAGTGTAGTCCTATCCCAGACAGCAAGCATGTTCGGGCCGGATTACCTTGGCCGTCACAAAGTCCTCCTAGCAGTCGCATCTGCATTGCGGACTTGTGCCACATTTGGGCCAAGTAACTGTTAACAGCACTAGATACACTGCCGGTCAGCGGGCTCAGAGCACATTGGGGCCGGATCTTTAAAACAGACGCGCCTCATTTAAAAGTTGCGCCTCATTTAAAACTTGCCCCTCCCCTTTTTCCCACTCAGTCCTCTGCAGTCGTCAGTTGACTTTGACTGTTAAACTCGCTGCTGGTTTTGAGGTAAGGTGTGTTTTGTATTTTAAATATTTGCACATTTATTAGAATTACGATCAGGTATCTTGGATTTTATGTTTTAACTTTTAATATGTTATTCAGTTTGACAAGCAAATAAGCTGAGTGGTGGAGTTGCTAGAGGGGGAGGATGTCAGTGCTAGCTAACCTAACATAAGAGCACGGTATTCCGTACACTTCAGTATTCCGTACACTTGCAAATATTTCTGTCTGTGTAATAAAAAAACACTTTCTTGACATTTGTCAAAGATGCATCTGATATGCACAAAGATGCATATCATATATCCCTTTTTCCATCAAATCGGTTGGCAAGACCATCTAAGCTGGGTTTGGACATCAAATCTATGCAAATAGTGACCGACCCCCCCAGTGCCACACGAACATGGCGGGTGGGGAATCCCAGGGATGCGAATGTGAATGGGGTGGGGAAACTTTCACGGCCAGTTAAAATGCATTTAAGCACGTTTAATCATCATATTTAACACTTAAACGAATATTAAACAGTGGATCATCACCATGAAACACAGTATGTTTAGTACTGAGCTGTTAATCTAAGTTTACACCGTCAGCTAATTTACCTCAGCAGACTCCTTTCAGCTGCGCAGCTTCACAGCACTGCCTCACTTTACTGGGCTTCTTTCCATGGTAGCCTCATTCACTGCACATATTGTTTATAATAATTCACTTTTATAATCAGTATAATCAGTTAATGTCTTTTTTATGCAATTAGATTTCATAAAACTTCTAATAAAATGCAGGAAAAACACTGTACGAAAAACCGCTCCTTCTGTAGAAGCTGGCAGAAATCGATGACGCAGATGACGTTTTTTTCTTATTTCTTTAAAAGTATTGGTCCAAATGTGACCAATCAAAGTGCATATTGGTTGCTAGGCAGATTTTGCAGAGTCCAACCAATCATTAAATCGTGTATGACTTCGGGTATTTCCGCAATAACTACTAAAACACGAAAAATGCCGAAATACTGTACGGAATACAGAGCTCTTACGTTAGTTAACCTATGTTAGCTGAGGTAGTGGGTCAAAATTCCAACCTAAATTAACATCAGAGATTTCTCTTTAATTATGTTTAATAACGACACACTCTTAATCTTACATCATCTCCCTCGCCTGGCTGTGTAACGAGCTAGCTTTAGCTGGGCTGTACTGTGAGAGGCAGCTGTTAGCGTTCACTGGAAAATGTGAAAATGTTCTAAGAGCAGCTTTAATATTTCTGCCTGTTTTAGGAAAAAAAAAACAAGTCTAAAGAAAACAGAAGTGAATTTGAGTGACTAATGTAAGAAACATCCCTGGACAGGTCGCCAGTCCATCGAAGGCGTGAGTTGAACCTTTTGGCAAAAATAAAAGAATAGAAAAAAGACCGAGAGAAGAACAGCGCGGTTCAGTACAAACTGGGTTTGTTGTGTTTCTCATCTTTAATATGGCCATGAAAGTGTAATTAATCCAGTAACACAGAACGTAACTACGAATGTCACACGAACTTTACCGTCCGATGTGGTGGGTGTGAAAGCTGAGATATGGCCGTGGTGGTCTGAGGTGGTCCTAAAACGGTCACAGTAACGCAGCTGGTGTTTTTAAACATACATGCAGCACCGAGCGCGTTTAACTACCGCAGCTCCATACTCAGCTGTCACTGTGTCTTAAGATGTCTTAAGATGTCTTGACAGTATTTATAAGATGTCTTGAGACATTTTTTTATGCCAAGACGTCTCAAGAACGTCTTAAGACGTATGAGTGAAGACACTGTCTTTGTCTTGAGACATGAAAGTTAACGTCTGAAGACAAAGAAGTAATTATTTTGTGTGTCTTGAAGACGAGGCATGACTTAAGACATCGCTCTGTCTTAAGACATAGAGATGTTGTGTCTTAAGACAGTTCAGTTGAGACCAAAGAGTGGTCCATTACAAAAGGTCCTGTGGTATGAGTGTGGTATTCCTGTGGTACTGCCAGACTGAACATTACTACTGAGGATTACCACAGCACTGCCTAATGTACAATATAATGAGAATATAACTATATAAGAGAGAATATAAGTATGTCCTCAAGAAACAGCCTGCTGTAATCTTATGGTTTTTGTGTGATATTACTAAAAGAACATTCACTGAGGTTTTACTTGCTGTACTTTTGTGATTCTTTTTTTTTTTTTGTATGTTTTGTTTTTTGATTATTGCAGAAATGTGTTTACAGTGGCAAAATAGCAAAGGAAAAAATCAATTCTTAAACCATTTACCTTACCTTAAAATGTTTAAACTCATTTCCTTATATCATTGAAATTCATGGTAGAATAACTTTTAATTTGTAACATTTACCAAAGGGGATAATCACAGCCAGTCACAGCCTTTTGCTCATTTGCAGAAAACACGCTATGATTAAAAAAACATTGATCTATTTTCAAATGTACAACTGTAACCAGAGACAACAAGCTAGGAACCAAGATAAAACAACTTTGAACTAATAGGAAGTAAATGTACTTAACAGCTAACCTGAGTACTTTAGAGATCTCATACCACCAAAACTTAATGCAAAAAAAGCCCTTGGTTCACTCTCTTCATCATCTACACTTCTGTTTATTTTCTTAAGCAGATCAGGGCTGCCCAAAGTTAGACTTTTAATTTGTATAACTTTCAAAATTATTATCTCCAGTATTTGGAAAACACGAACAATAATAAACAAATGTATTTGAGTAGTAATATATAAAGACCTGTATTGTTTCACCACGTAAAATTACATAATAAACAGATTTTTGTTTAAATGTCCAACTTCATACTTCGACTTTAATATATTAAGACATGGCCTCCAGTGATGCTGTATGATAATGCTGCACAGCTGTCTTATGTATTTGAAGGGTTTGCAGTTTTCTATTCTGTGTCTAGATTAAAAAAAACAAACAAACAAAAACAAAGCAGCACAGTTCATTCAGTACAGCAGAGCCGTGAGAACCAGAAAAAAAAGATCTATGGGAGGACAAACAAAAGACTGGCGGGAGTTTAGACCAATCAGAGCGCGGGACTCCGCCGCTTGGACCTTCGGTTTTGAAGCGCGAGCGCTCTCCGCCGTTCCTCCGTTTAAAGCCAAACGCGGCCGTTACAGCCGTTACAGTGAGCGGGTCTCTCAGGTCGCTACCGCGGGCAGTTTATCGAGTTTGTTTAGCGAGTGTTAAACCTGATAAGACTCTCTCACACTCCTTACTGAGACAGCGCCGCCTGCCGGGTGACGCTTTCAGCTCCCAGAAACGAGGATTTTCAGCTGCGTAGCTGACTAACGATAACTACTGACTGGACCGAGTGGAGTGGAGACTGGAGTCCCGACTGCAGCGGTCAGAGTCTGCTTTTAAAAGGTGAGTAGTGACTAAATGAGATGAGCAGCCTCACTAACAGTCAGCTGGAGTACACTTTTGTTTCTGTATTTCTGGGTTGATCTGCCGAGTGAAGACACCAGCGGTAGGTTAGCGTTAGCTAGCTAGCGGCTAAGCGGCGTGTCTGTTTACGCCTCGCGGCTGCGTCAGATCTCGCTTAGCACGCGCTCCAAATGAAAGACTGCCTCAGAAATAAACCTAAGACTGAACACAGTGCAGCAGGGTCAGCACACTGATCACAGCGCAGCAGGGTCAGCGCACTGATCACAGTGCAACAGGGTCAGCACACTGATCACACTGCAGCAGGGTCAGCACACTGAACAATACAACAATGAAACTGAACATAGTCCGTCAGTCTGTGTGGTTCAGAGAGGGTAGTAATAATTTTAATTTGCTCAGTTACATTTACTTTAGTAACGTCTTGGTGGATTTGTACTTTCTAGAGTATTTTTAAGATGTATTATTTGTGCTTTAGATTAATAATCTATGTTTTACTTGGCTACATTTATTAGTAATATATAATGACCAGTTTGTTTTGTGTTTTTCATTGTTATGCCTTACTGTTGTTGTTTTGCTGCATTTACCTCATGTGTCTGTTTTGTTTTAGATGTTTCTCATCAGAAATCATCTGAAGCTGAGCAACTGGTGAGACTGAAGTTTTAATTTTTTAAATGAAACTATAAGAATGTCAGACAGATGTTTAGATTTGGTGGGTATTTCAAACAAATGTAATTCATGAAGTATTTATGGTAATACAGAAGAGCAGAATGTTTAGGTAAAGCCGGGTTACAGTATTCAAATATCTGCGCTTTGTTCATTCAATTTATTAATATGTTATTTGCCATTACAGCTGTGTTCAAAATATCGATATGGCAATATCACCAACACTGTGTCAATATTTATGAATTTACTTCTTCACAGTGCTTTAATGTGTAATACTGCAAGTCTCAGAGCCCTACAATTTATAGCACAAAGCATGTGGTAAACATGATCTAATAGAGTTCAGCTCTTATTAATAATAATTTCATGTAATAATTCTCTGTGAGAGAGATTAGAGGCATTGAACTCTTCAAACGCCTGGTTCTTGTCACTGCCACTATGAACAACTCTGACTCTGTAAGTTTTTCCACAGTGGAACATTTTGTATCAAACTATTTTTTTGCATCTTAATGATGAAATTGTGCTTAAAAATCATGTAATTCTCCTTTAACACAGCTTTTAACAGATACAGATATCAGTACTAAGCTCACACCTGCCTCAATAGCAAATGATCATTTCTGTCACGTGTTGACTGAGGCATGTTAGAGGATGAAAACAATAGAATTGTGAATTATCTAATCAACTTTGTTGTTTTCAATCCTTCCCAAGGAACATTCTCTCTTTGGGCCTCATCCAGTATGGTGGCAGTCCATATCATTCCCAACACTCAACTGTGCTCTTACACAAGTGGCCTCATCCTGATGCTTCTTTCATTACACTGAACATCATTGTCTGAACATCAGCTATGCGTGTGAGCTGGGTGCCACGCTGGAGTTCATGCATAGGTATCATTTAAAGCCTTGTCACATTTCTTTGTGTACTAAATGCCTGAGTTGATTTTAGATGAGTAAAATTATGTATACTGTACATTATATTCTACTTATAAAGGGAATATATAATGCTTTCCCTTTTATTTACTGTGTTATGTAGCTTTTTGTGCATGTAAGATACAAAGCTGAAAGTATATGCCAGAGGGAGAAACTCTCTCCCACAGAAACCACTTTTCTCAGCTGCCTGAGGGCTGGAGTTCCCCAGCCCTTTTCCTTTGTTACAAGATGATGTAATCCCATAACACAATCCTTATTGCCCACCTACCAGCGAGCTTGGCACACCCTCACACAACGCAACGCATCTACCGGAGCCCGTGTATTGGCGGAACCGCTCTGGTGCTTGATCAGTCAGAGCCAAGTGAGCGAGCTAACTAATCTGAGCATACTGGGCTCATCAGGAAGGAGGGGCTTAAAGACACTGGAGCTCTAACAGAGTGTTTCAGACAGAGGGTGAGTAGACAATTACAGTATGAGAAAAATAATGTGTTTCTGGAACACTGAAGCATGCAAATGTATTATAGTCGACCCCAAAAATAAATTTATGAACATTGGAAATTAGCATAACAGGTCCCCTCTCAATTCAGCCTGCTTGTGTATGCAGATCCAAAAGTAATTTCAAATTTATTGTCTTAAAATTGATTTTTTAACAGATGCATTTTCCTCATATCTCTGACAAAGAAGACCAACACTGAGAAAAAACAGAGGAAGAAGCGATGGGCTGTGAATCTGACAGTTCTCTCACTCATCACGGATTTAACTCTAAAAGGAGAGATCGGTAACATTAGCAGTGCGATATCAGTAATGTTAGTGTTCAGGCATTACGGCATGGACATATGCACACTGAGTTATCTGTGTCCTGTTTCCTGTGTCCACATATGTCCACAGCTTGACTCTATTCCAGCTACCAGCACATCTGAGTCTGGTATTAATTGTTTGACAGCTGATCATTATCTGGCTCAGGTATGTTATGAGTACTGCTGGGGTTCAGACCTCTGTATTACTCTGTTGGTCAGTTTTTCTTTTTAGTCCATATTAATTTGTCTTAAAAATGTTTCCTATCATTTATAATTGTTCATAGTACTATATTGTTAATAACCTCAGCACAACTTATATACGGAATAACAGCAGACCTTAAAATCAGATTCATTGGTTTGTGGAACTGTGTATTTATTGCAGTATATTTCAAATTTCTACACAAAGTCAGTTAACATGTTTTTCTCTTTCTGTAGAACATATCAAGTGTGATGACGCTATTGTACTGTGCATATACATAGTTGTAAAAACAATAAACAATAACTGTAATTATATTTTTTGAAAGCTATGTGGGTGCTTTTTCATGGGCTATGCTTTGGATTGCAGAGTAAATTATTTGAATGTAGAAGTGTTCTGAATTTTTAACAGATTAACAAGGAAATACAAAACTGTAAAATAGTGATTTTCCATACCCCTTTAAATTACTTTACTGTAATTTATGCATACTTATTATTGTTCTTGTTCTCCTTATTATTATTATTTTAAAAGTTGATAAAATGATACCTTCATTAAAAAATGAAGCAACTGTAAAATAGTCTGTAAAAAAATGTATTTAACACATTTTACCACATTTTTAAAACATTAAGGGTTAATTACTATAAAAAGGTATTTAAAAGCACTGAACTAAATTTTTTAATTTTGCTGCAACACTGTATTACAAAATAGTTGCATAAGAGTCTTCCCTCATACTACCACCATGTTGAAGGCATGGTATGAACTCACAAATAAACTTTCATCATATCACTGTTTCCATAAACTTTTCTAATGCAACAGAAACATTTAAAGGAGAATTCCACATTTTTCTAAACTTGGCATAATTCTGTCATTGCGATGTAAACAAAATCATTTAGTGGTTTCATATAAAATGGCTTATTGTAGAGAAAGCTACAGACTGGGAACCATGTGCCTATTATTATTATTATTACTTTTGTTGTTAAATTTGTTCTGAAATGTATAAATGTAGTATGTACTAATGTATGTAATGTTTGTATGTTTATACAATGATATGCAATATATTAAAATAAATGATACCATTATGCATCCTACATAGAACAAAAAAATGAAAAAAAAAATAATTACTATAATTTTAGCTATAAATAATGTTACATTTTAAAATTCCCTTAAAATATTTAAAAGTAAAAGATTTATTTAAAAAAATGTAGGTAAAATTTAAAAATACGTATTATACATCCTACATCTTGAGACGTCTTGAGATGTTATTATTGCCAAGACATCTTAAGATCCGTGTCTATAGACACGTCTTAAAGACATGTCTTCATGTCTTAAGACATGCCTCAAGATGTCCTAAGACGTCTTCATAATGTGTCTTGAAACATGTCTTAAGACATCTCAAGACATGGTGATGGCTGGGTATGTCGGTCATGTCGATGTGTCGGAATACTGTTTCACGCTGTGGTTTGCATTAAATAAACCAATAAAAGAACGTGTTTTAGCGTCATTATGGGCCGTTACTGCGGTAGCTCGGTAACTCTTACCGGGCTCAGGCCAAGGCCTGATAAGTAAAACGGACGTGCCTAATTAAAAAACATTCCGTTTCTTTTTTCCTGCTCAGCGGTCCACAGTCATCCGCTGGTATTGGCCTGTAAAGTTTGCTTCTGACTTTGAGGTAAGTTAATCATTACTTTCAATATCTGCACATATGTGATCAGGTATCACAAATTATTACATTTGTTTATTGTTTCATTTATTTTTAAACATTTTATTCAATTTGACAATCAAATAAGCTTAATGGTAGAGGAGTACAGACAATTTTAGTGCTGTTAAAACAAATTACCGTTAGAGTCTTCTCTTTGATTGTCTTTAAGTTAAAAACAAATTTTGCCTCTCCGCCAGGGCCAGCCTCCTACACCTCTCCCCACAAGGGCCAGCCTCCTACACCTCTCCGCCAGGGCCAGCCTCCTACACCTCTCCGCCAGGGCCAGCCTCCTACATCTCTCCGCCAGGGCCAGCCTCCTACACCTCTCCACCAAGGCCAGCCTCCTACACCTCTCCGCCAGGGCCAGCCTCCTACACCTCTCCACCAAGGCCAGCCTCCTACACCTCTCTGCCAGGGCCAGTCTCCTACACCTCTCCGCTAGGGCCAGTCTCCTACACCTCTCTGCCAGGGCCAGTCTCCTACACCTCTCCGCTAGGGCCAGTCTCCTACACCTCTCCGCTAGGGCCAGCCTCCTACACCTCTCCGCCAGGGCCAGCCTCCTACACTTCTCCCCACCAGGGTCAGCCTCCTACACCTCTCCGCCAGGGCCAGCCTCCGACACCTCTCCGCCAGGGCCAGCCTCCTACACCTCTCCGCCGGGGCCAGTCTCCTACACCTCTCCCTGCCAGGGCCAGCCTCCTACACTTCTCCGCCAAGGCCAGCCTCCTACACCTCTCCCCACCAGGGCCAGCCTCCTACACCTCTCCGCCAGGGCCAGCCTCCTACACCTCTCCCCACCAGGGCCAGCCTCCTACACCTCTCCGCCAGGGCCAGCCTCCTACACCTCTCCGTCAGGGCCAGTCTCCTACGCCTCTCCCAGCCAGGGCCAGCCTCCTACACCTCTCCGTCAGGGCCAGCCTCCTACACCTCTCCCCGCCAGGTCCAGCCTCCTACACCTCTCCCCACCAGGGTCAGCCTCCTACACCTCTCCGCCAGGGCCAGCCTCCGACACCTCTCTGCCAGGGGCAGCCTCCTACACCTCTCCGCCAGGGCCAGCCTCCTACACCTCTCCCCACCAGGCCAGTCTCCTACACCTCTCCCCGCCAGGGTCAGTCTCCTACACCTCTCCGCCAGGGCCAGCCTCCTACACCTCTCCGCCAGGGCCAGTCTCCTACACCTCTCTGCCAGGGCCAGCCAGCCTCCTACACCTCTCTGCCAGGGCCAGCCAGCCTCCTACACCTCTCCCCACCAGGGCCAGCCTCCTACACTTCTCTGCCAGGGCCAGCCTCCTACACCTCTCTGCCAGGGCCAGCCTCCTACACCTCTCTGCCAGGGCCAGCCAGCCTCCTACACGTCTCCCCGCCAGGGCCAGCCTCCTACACCTCTCCCCACCAGGGTCAGCCTTCTACACCTCTCTGCCAGGGCCAGCCTCCTACACCTCTCCCCACCAGGGTCAGCCTCCGACACCTCTCCGCCAGGGCCAGCCAGCCTCCTACACCTCTCCTCCAGGGCCAGCCAGCCTCCGACACCTCTCCCCGCCAGGGCCAGCCTCCTACACCTCTCCCCACCAGGGTCAGCCTTCTACACCTCTCTGCCAGGGCCAGCCTTCTACACCTCTCCCCACCAGGGCCAGCCTCCTACACCTCTCCGCCAGGGCCAGTCTCCTACACCTCTCCGCCAGGGCCAGCCTCCGACACCTCTCCCCACCAGGGTCAGCCTCCTACACCTCTCCGCCAGGTCCAGCCTCCTACACCTCTCTGCCAGGGCCAGCCTCCTACACCTCTCTGCCAGGGCCAGCCAGCCTCCTACACGTCTCACCGCCAGGGCCAGCCTCCTACACCTCTCCCCACCAGGGTCAGCCTTCTACACCTCTCTGCCAGGGCCAGCCTCCTACACCTCTCCCCACCAGGGCCAGCCTCCTACACCTCTCTGCCAGGGCCAGCCAGCCTCCTACACCTCTCCGCTAGGGCCAGTCTCCTACACCTCTCCGCTAGGGCCAGTCTCCTACACCTCTCCGCCAGGGCCAGTCTCCTACACCTCTCCCCACCAGGGTCAGCCTCCTACACCTCTCCGCCAGGGCCAGCCTCCTACGCCTCTCCGCCAGGGCCAGCCTCCTACACCTCTCCGCTACGGCCAGTCTCCGACACCTCTCCGCCAGGGCCAGCCTCGTACACCTCTCCCCACCAGGGTCAGCCTCCTACACCTCTCCGCGAGGGCCAGCCTCCGACACCTCTCCGCCAGGGCCAGCCTCCTACACCTCTCCGTCAGGGCCAGTCTCCTACACCTCTCCCCGCCAGGGCCAGCCTCCTACACCTCTCCGCCAGGGCCAGCCTCGTATACCTCTCCCCACCAGGGTCAGCCTCCTACACCTCTCCCCACCAGGGCCAATCTCCTACACCTCTCTGCCAGGGCCAGCCTCCTACACCTCTCCCCACCAGGGTCAGCCTTCTACACCTCTCTGTCAGGGCCAGCCTCCTACACCTCTCCGCCAGGGCCAGTCTCCTACACCTCTCCCCACCAGGCCAGTCTCCTACACCTCTCCCCGCCAGGGTCAGTCTCCTACACCTCTCCGCCAGGGCCAGCCTCCTACACCTCTCCGCCAGGGCCAGTCTCCTACACCTCTCTGCCAGGGCCAGCCAGCCTCCTACACCTCTCTGCCAGGGCCAGCCAGCCTCCTACACCTCTCCCCACCAGGGCCAGCCTCCTACACTTCTCTGCCAGGGCCAGCCTCCTACACCTCTCTGCCAGGGCCAGCCTCCTACACCTCTCTGCCAGGGCCAGCCAGCCTCCTACACGTCTCCCCGCCAGGGCCAGCCTCCTACACCTCTCCCCACCAGGGTCAGCCTTCTACACCTCTCTGCCAGGGCCAGCCTCCTACACCTCTCCCCACCAGGGTCAGCCTCCGACACCTCTCCGCCAGGGCCAGCCAACCTCCTACACCTCTCCTCCAGGGCCAGCCAGCCTCCGACACCTCTCCCCGCCAGGGCCAGCCTCCTACACCTCTCCCCACCAGGGTCAGCCTTCTACACCTCTCTGCCAGGGCCAGCCTTCTACACCTCTCCCCACCAGGGCCAGCCTCCTACACCTCTCCGCCAGGGCCAGTCTCCTACACCTCTCCGCCAGGGCCAGCCTCCGACACCTCTCCCCACCAGGGTCAGCCTCCTACACCTCTCCGCCAGGTCCAGCCTCCTACACCTCTCTGCCAGGGCCAGCCTCCTACACCTCTCTGCCAGGGCCAGCCAGCCTCCTACACGTCTCACCGCCAGGGCCAGCCTCCTACACCTCTCCCCACCAGGGTCAGCCTTCTACACCTCTCTGCCAGGGCCAGCCTCCTACACCTCTCCCCACCAGGGCCAGCCTCCTACACCTCTCTGCCAGGGCCAGCCAGCCTCCTACACCTCTCCGCTAGGGCCAGTCTCCTACACCTCTCCGCTAGGGCCAGTCTCCTACACCTCTCCGCCAGGGCCAGTCTCCTACACCTCTCCCCACCAGGGTCAGCCTCCTACACCTCTCCGCCAGGGCCAGCCTCCTACGCCTCTCCGCCAGGGCCAGCCTCCTACACCTCTCCGCTAGGGCCAGTCTCCGACACCTCTCCGCCAGGGCCAGCCTCGTACACCTCTCCCCACCAGGGTCAGCCTCCTACACCTCTCCGCGAGGGCCAGCCTCCGACACCTCTCCGCCAGGGCCAGCCTCCTACACCTCTCCGTCAGGGCCAGTCTCCTACACCTCTCCCCGCCAGGGCCAGCCTCCTACACCTCTCCGCCAGGGCCAGCCTCGTATACCTCTCCCCACCAGGATCAGCCTCCTACACCTCTCCCCACCAGGGCCAATCTCCTACACCTCTCTGCCAGGGCCAGCCTCCTACACCTCTCCCCACCAGGGTCAGCCTTCTACACCTCTCTGTCAGGGCCAGCCTCCTACATCTCTCCCCACCAGGGCCAGCCTCCTACACCTCTCCGCCAGGGCCAGCTTCCTACACCTCTCCGCCAGGGCCAGCCTCCTACACCTCTCCCCACCAGGGTCAGCCTCCTACACCTCTCCGCCAGGGCCAGCCTCCTACACCTCTCCGTCAGGGCCAGCCTCCTACACCTCTCCCCACCAGGGTCAGCCTCCTACACCTCTCCGCTAGGGCCAGTCTCCTACACCTCTCCGCTAGGGCCAGTCTCCTACACCTCTCCGCCAGGGCCAGCCTCCTACACCTCTCCACCAAGGCCAGCCTCCTACACCTCTCCGCCAGGGCCAGCCTCCTACACCTCTCCACCAAGGCCAGCCTCCTACACCTCTCCGCCAGGGCCAGTCTCCTACACCTCTCCGCTAGGGCCAGTCTCCTACACCTCTCTGCCAGGGCCAGTCTCCTACACCTCTCCGCTAGGGCCAGTCTCCTACACCTCTCTGCCAGGGCCAGCCTCCTACACCTCTCCGCTAGGGCCAGCCTCCTACACCTCTCCGCTAGGGCCAGTCTCCTACACCTCTCCGCTAGGGCCAGCCTCCTACACCTCTCTGCCAGTCTCCTACACTTCTCCGCCAGGGCCAGCCTCCTACACCTCTCTGCCAGTCTCCTACACCTCTCCGCTAGGGCCAGCCTCCTACACCTCTCTGCCAGTCTCCTACACCTCTCCGCCAGGGCCAGCCTCCTACACCTCTCCCCACCAGGGTCAGCCTCCTACGCCTCTCCGCCAGGGCCAGCCTCCTACACCTCTCCGCTAGGGCCAGTCTCCTACACCTCTCCGCCAGGGCCAGCCTCCTACACCTCTCTGCCAGGGCCAGCCTCCTACACCTCTCCCCACCAGGGTCAGCCTTCTACACCTCTCTGCCAGGGCCAGCCAGCCTCCTACACCTCTCCGCTAGGGCCAGTCTCCTACACCTCTCCGCTAGGGCCAGTCTCCTACACCTCTCCGCTAGGGCCAGCCTCCTACACCTCTCCGCCAGGGCCAGTCTCCTACACCTCTCCCCACCAGGGTCAGCCTCCTACACCTCTCCGCCAGGGCCAGCCTCCTACGCCTCTCCGCCAGGGCCAGCCTCCTACGCCTCTCCGCCAGGGCCAGCCTCCTACGCCTCTCCGCCAGGGCCAGCCTCCTACGCCTCTCCGCCAGGGCCAGCCTCCTACACCTCTCCGCCAGGGCCAGTCTCCTACACCTCTCCGCCAGGGCCAGCCTCCTACACCTCTCCCCACCAGGGTCAGCCTCCTACACCTCTCCGCCAGGGCCAGCCTCCGACACCTCTCCGCCAGGGCCAGCCTCCTACACCTCTCCGTCAGGGCCAGTCTCCTACACCTCTCCCCGCCAGGGCCAGCCTCCTACACCTCTCCGCCAGGGCCAGCCTCCTACACCTCTCCCCACCAGGGTCAGCCTCCTACACCTCTCCGTCAGGGCCAGTCTCCTACACCTCTCCCCGCCAGGGCCAGCCTCCTATACCTCTCCGCCACGACCAGCCTCCTACACCTCTCCGCCAGGGCCAGCCTCCTACACCTCTCTGCTAGGGCCAGTCTCCTACACCTCTCTGCCAGGGCCAGCCTCCTACACCTCTCCCCACCAGGGCCAGCCTCCTACACCTCTCCGCCAGGGCCAGCCTCCTACACCTCTCCGCCAGGGCCAGCCTCCTACACCTCTCCATCAGGGCCAGTCTCCTACACCTCTCCCCGCCAGGGCCAGCCTCCTACACCTCTCCACCAGGGCCAGCCTCCTACACCTCTCCCCACCAGGGTCAGCCTCCGACACCTCTCCGCCAGGGCCAGCCTCCTACACCTCTCCGCCAGGGCCAGTTTCCTACACCTCTCTGCCAGGGCCAGCCAGCCTCCTACACCTCTCCCCACCAGGGCCAGCCTCCTACACCTCTCCGCCAGGGCCAGCCTCCTACACCTCTCTGCCAGGGCCAGCCTCCTACACCTCTCTGCCAGGGCCAGCCAGCCTCCTACACCTCTCCCCGCCAGGGCCAGCCTCCTACACCTCTTCCCACCAGGGTCAGCCTTCTACACTTCTCTGCCAGGGCCAGCCTCCTACACCTCTCCCCACCAGGGTCAGCCTCCTACACCTCTCCCCGCCAGGTCCAGCCTCCTACACCTCTCCACCAGGGCCAGCGTCCTACACCTCTCCACCAGGGCCAGCTTCCAACACCTCTCCGCCAGGGCCAGCCTCCTACACCTCTCCCCATCAGGGTCAGCCTCCTACACCTCTTCGCCAGGGCCAGCCTCCTACACCTCTCCGCCAGGGCCAGCCTCCTACACCTCTCCCCACCAGGTCCAGCCTCCTACACCTCTCCGCCAGGGCCAGCCTCCTACACCTCTCCGCCAGGGCCAGCTTCCTACACCTCTCCCCGCCAGGGCCAGCCTCCTACATCTCTCCCCGCCAGGGTCAGCCTCCTACACCTCTCCGCCAGGGCAAGCCTCCTACACCTCTCCGCCAGGGCCAGCCTCCTACACCTCTCCCTGCCAGGGTCAGCCTCCTACACCTCTCCGCCAGAGCCAGCCTCCTACAACTCTCCGCCAGGGCCAGCCAGCCTCCTACACCTCTCCGCCAGGGCCAACCTCCTACACCTCTCCGCCAGGGCCAGCCTCCTACAACTCTCCGCCAGGGCCAGCCAGCCTCCTACACCTCTCCGCCAGGGCCAGCCTCCTACACCTCTCTGCCAGGGCCAACCTCCTACACCTCTCCCCGCCAGGGCCAGCCTCCTACACCTCTCCACCAGGGCCAGCTTCCTACACCTCTCTGCCAGGGCCAGCCTCCAACACCTCTCCCCACCAGGGTCAGCCTCCTACACCTCTCCGCCAGGGCCAGCCTCCTACACCTCTCCGCCAGGGCCAGCCTCCTACACCTTTCTGCTAGGGCCAGTCTCCTACACCTCTCTGCCAGGGCCAGCCTCCTACACCTCTCCCCACCAGGGTCAGCCTCCTACACCTCTCCGCCAGGGCCAGCCTCCTACACCTCTCCGCCAGGGCCAGCCTCCTACACCTCTCCGTCAGGGCCAGTCTCCTACACCTCTCCCCACCAGGGCCAGCCTCCTACACCTCTCCACCAGGGCCAGCCTCCTACACCTCTCCCCACCAGGGTCAGCCTCCGACACCTCTCCGCCAGGGCCAGCCTCCTACACTTCTCCGTCAGGGCCAGTCTCCTACACCTCTCCGTCAGGGCCAGTCTCCTACGCCTCTCCCCGCCAGGGCCAGCCTCCTACACCTCTCCACCAGGGCCAGCCTCCTACACCTCTCCCCGCCAGGTCCAGCCTCCTACACCTCTCTGCCAGGGCCAACCTCCGACACCTCTCCGCCAGGGCCAGCCTCCTACACCTCTCCGCTAGGGCCAGTCTCCTACACCTCTCCGCTAGGGCCAGCCTCCTACACCTCTCCGCCAGGGCCAGCCTCCTACACCTCTCCGCCAGGGCCAGCCTCCGACACCTCTCCCCGCCAGGGCCAGCCTCCTACACCTCTCCACCAGGGCCAGCTTCCTACACCTCTCTGCCAGGGCCAGCCTCCTACACCTCTCCCCACCAGGTCCAGCCTCCTACACCTCTCCGCCAGGGCCAGCCTCCTACACCTCTCTGCCAGGGCCAGCCTCCTACACCTCTCCCCACCAGGTCCTGCCTCCTACACCTCTCCGCCAGGTCCAGCCTCCTACACCTCTCCGCCAGGTCCAGCCTCCTACACCTCTCTGCCAGGGCCAGTCTCCTACACCTCTCCGCCAGGGCCAGCCTCTGACACCTCTCCCCGCCAGGGCCAGCCTCCCACACCTCTCCGCCAGGGTCAGCCTCCTATACCTCTCCGCCAGGGCCAGCCTCCGACACCTCTCCGCTAGGGCCAGTCTCCTACACCTCTCTGCCAGGGCCAGCCTCCTACACCTCTCCGCTAGGGCCAGCCTCCTACACCTCTCCGCTAGGGCCAGTCTCCTACACCTCTCCGCTAGGGCCAGCCTCCTACACCTCTCTGCCAGTCTCCTACACCTCTCCGCCAGGGCCAGCCTCCTACACCTCTCTGCCAGTCTCCTACACCTCTCCGCTAGGGCCAGCCTCCTACACCTCTCTGCCAGTCTCCTACACCTCTCCGCCAGGGCCAGCCTCCTACACCTCTCCCCACCAGGGTCAGCCTCCTACACCTCTCCGCCAGGGCCAGCCTCCTACGCCTCTCCGCCAGGGCCAGCCTCCTACACCTCTCCGCTAGGGCCAGTCTCCTACACCTCTCCGCTAGGGCCAGTCTCCTACACCTCTCCGCTAGGGCCAGCCTCCTACACCTCTCCGCCAGGGCCAGTCTCCTACACCTCTCCCCACCAGGGTCAGCCTCCTACACCTCTCCGCCAGGGCCAGCCTCCTACGCCTCTCCGCCAGGGCCAGCCTCCTACGCCTCTCCGCCAGGGCCAGCCTCCTACACCTCTCCGCCAGGGCCAGCCTCGTACACCTCTCCCCACCAGGGTCAGCCTCCTAAACCTCTCCGTCAGGGCCAGTCTCCTACACCTCTCCCCGCCAGGGCCAGCCTCCTATACCTCTCCGCCACGACCAGCCTCCTACACCTCTCCGCCAGGGCCAGCCTCCTACACCTCTCTGCTAGGGCCAGTCTCCTACACCTCTCTGCCAGGGCCAGCCTCCTACACCTCTCCCCACCAGGGCCAGCCTCCTACACCTCTCCGCCAGGGCCAGCCTCCTACACCTCTCCGCCAGGGCCAGCCTCCTACACCTCTCCATCAGGGCCAGTCTCCTACACCTCTCCCCGTCAGGGCCAGCCTCCTACACCTCTCCACCAGGGCCAGCCTCCTACACCTCTCCCCACCAGGGTCAGCCTCCGACACCTCTCCGCCAGGGCCAGCCTCCTACACCTCTCCGCCAGGGCCAGTTTCCTACACCTCTCTGCCAGGGCCAGCCAGCCTCCTACACCTCTCCCCACCAGGGCCAGCCTCCTACACCTCTCCGCCAGGGCCAGCCTCCTACACCTCTCTGCCAGGGCCAGCCTCCTACACCTCTCTGCCAGGGCCAACCAGCCTCCTACACCTCTCCCCGCCAGGGCCAGCCTCCTACACCTCTTCCCACCAGGGTCAGCCTTCTACACTTCTCTGCCAGGGCCAGCCTCCTACACCTCTCCCCACCAGGGTCAGCCTCCTACACCTCTCCCCGCCAGGTTCAGCCTCCTACACCTCTCCACCAGGGCCAGCGTCCTACACCTCTCCACCAGGGCCAGCTTCCAACACCTCTCCGCCAGGGCCAGCCTCCTACACCTCTCCCCATCAGGGTCAGCCTCCTACACCTCTTCGCCAGGGCCAGCCTCCTACACCTCTCCGCCAGGGCCAGCCTCCTACACCTCTCCCCACCAGGTCCAGCCTCCTACACCTCTCCGCCAGGGCCAGCCTCCTACACCTCTCCGCCAGGGCCAGCTTCCTACACCTCTCCCCGCCAGGGCCAGCCTCCTACATCTCTCCCCGCCAGGGTCAGCCTCCTACACCTCTCCGCCAGGGCAAGCCTCCTACACCTCTCCGCCAGGGCCAGCCTCCTACACCTCTCCCCGCCAGGGTCAGCCTCCTACACCTCTCCGCCAGAGCCAGCCTCCTACAACTCTCCGTCACGGCCAGCCAGCCTCCTACACCTCTCCGCCAGGGCCAACCTCCTACACCTCTCCGCCAGGGCCAGCCTCCTACAACTCTCCGCCAGGGCCAGCCAGCCTCCTACACCTCTCCGCCAGGGCCAGCCTCCTACACCTCTCTGCCAGGGCCAACCTCCTACAACTCTCCGCCAGGGCCAGCCAGCCTCCTACACCTCTCCGCCAGGGCCAGCCTCCTACACCTCTCTGCCAGGGCCAACCTCCTACACCTCTCCCCGCCAGGGCCAGCCTCCTACACCTCTCCACCAGGGCCAGCTTCCTACACCTCTCTGCCAGGGCCAGCCTCCAACACCTCTCCCCACCAGGGTCAGCCTCCTACACCTCTTCGCCAGGGCCAGCCTCCTACACCTCTCCGCCAGGGCCAGCCTCCTACACCTTTCTGCTAGGGCCAGTCTCCTACACCTCTCTGCCAGGGCCAGCCTCCTACACCTCTCCCCACCAGGGTCAGCCTCCTACACCTCTCCGCCAGGGCCAGCCTCCTACACCTCTCCGCCAGGGCCAGCCTCCTACACCTCTCCGTCAGGGCCAGTCTCCTACACCTCTCCCCGCCAGGGCCAGCCTCCTACACCTCTCCACCAGGGCCAGCCTCCTACACCTCTCCCCACCAGGGTCAGCCTCCGACACCTCTCCGCCAGGGCCAGCCTCCTACACCTCTCCGTCAGGGCCAGTCTCCTACACCTCTCCACCAGGGCCAGCTTCCTACACCTCTCTGCCAGGGCCAGCCTCCAACACCTCTCCCCACCAGGGTCAGCCTCCTACACCTCTTCGCCAGGGCCAGCCTCCTACACCTCTCCGCCAGGGCCAGCCTCCTACACCTTTCTGCTAGGGCCAGTCTCCTACATCTCTCTGCCAGGGCCAGCCTCCTACACCTCTCCCCACCAGGGTCAGCCTCCTACACCTCTCCGCCAGGGCCAGCCTCCTACACCTCTCCGCCAGGGCCAGCCTCCTACACCTCTCCGTCAGGGCCAGTCTCCTACACCTCTCCCCGCCAGGGCCAGCCTCCTACACCTCTCCACCAGGGCCAGCCTCCTACACCTCTCCCCACCAGGGTCAGCCTCCGACACCTCTCCGCCAGGGCCAGCCTCCTACACCTCTCCGTCAGGGCCAGTCTCCTACACCTCTCCGTCAGGGCCAGTCTCCTACGCCTCTCCCCGCCAGGGCCAGCCTCCTACACCTCTCCACCAGGGCCAGCCTCCTACACCTCTCCCCGCCAGGTCCAGCCTCCTACACCTCTCTGCCAGGGCCAACCTCCGACACCTCTCCGCCAGGGCCAGCCTCCTACACCTCTCCGCTAGGGCCAGTCTCCTACACCTCTCCGCTAGGGCCAGCCTCCTACACCTCTCCGCCAGGGCCAGCCTCCTACACCTCTCCGCCAGGGCCAGCCTCCGACACCTCTCCCCGCCAGGGCCAGCCTCCTACACCTCTCCACCAGGGCCAGCTTCCTACACCTCTCTGCCAGGGCCAGCCTCCTACACCTCTCCCCACCAGGTCCAGCCTCCTACACCTCTCCACCAGGGCCAGCCTCCTACACCTCTCTGCCAGGGCCAGCCTCCTACACCTCTCCCCACCAGGTCCTGCCTCCTACACCTCTCCGCCAGGTCCAGCCTCCTACACCTCTCCGCCAGGTCCAGCCTCCTACACCTCTCCGCCAGGGCCAGTCTCCTACACCTCTCCGCCAGGGCCAGCCTCTGACACCTCTCCCCGCCAGGGCCAGCCTCCCACACCTCTCCGCCAGGGTCAGCCTCCTACACCTCTCCGCCAGGGCCAGCCTCCGACACCTCTCCACCAGGGCCAGCCTCCTACACCTCTCCGCCAGGGCCAGCCTCTTACACCTCTCCGCCAGGGCCAGCCAGCCTCCTACACCTCTCTGCCAGGGCCAGCCTCCTACACCTCTCCCCGCTAGGGCCAGCCTCCTACACCTCTCCGCCAGGGCCAGCTTCCTACACCTCTCCGCCAGGGCCAGCCTCCTACACCTCTCCCCACCAGGGTCAGCCTCCTACACCTCTCCCCACCAGGGCCAGCCTCCGACACCTCTCCGCCAGGGCCAGCCTCCTACACCTCTCCCCACCAGGGCCAGCCTCCGACACCTCTCCACCAGGGCCAGCCTCCTACACCTCTCTGTCAGGGCCAGCCAGCCTCCTACACCTCTCCCCGCCAGGGCCAGCCTCGTACACCTCTCTGCCAGGGCCAGCCTCCTACACCTCTCCGCCAGGGCCAGTCTCGTACACCTCTCTGCCAGGGCCAGCCTCCTACACCTCTCCGCCAGGGCCAGTCTCCTACACCTCTCCGCCAGGGCCAGCCTCCTACACCTCTCTGCCAGGGCCAGCCAGCCTCCTACACCTCTCCCCGCCAGGGCCAGCCTCGTACACCTCTCTGCCAGGGCCAGCCTCCTACACCTCTCCCCACCAGGGCCAGCCTCCTACATCTGTCCACAAGGGTCAGCCTCGTACACCTCTCCGCCAGGGCCAGCCTCCTACACCTGTCTGCAAGGGCCAGCCTCCTACACCTCTCTGCCAGGGCCAGCCTCCTACATCTCTCCGCCAGGGCCAGCCTCCGACACCTCTCCGCCAGGGCCAGCCTCCTACACCTCTCTGCCAGGGCCAGCCAGCCTCCTACACCTCTCCCCGCCAGGGCCAGCCTCCTACACCTCTCTGCCAGGGCCAGCCTCCTACACCTCTCCCCGCCAGGTCCAGCCTCCTACACCTCTCCACCAGGGCCAGCGTCCTACACCTCTCCACCAGGGCCAGCTTCCAACACCTCTCCGCCAGGGCCAGCCTCCTACACCTCTCCCCATCAGGGTCAGCCTCCTACACCTCTTCGCCAGGGCCAGCCTCCTACACCTCTCCACCAGGGCCAGCCTCCTACACCTCTCTCCACCAGGTCCAGCCTCCTACACCTCTCCGCCAGGGCCAGCCTCCTACACCTCTCCGCCAGGGCCAGCTTCCTACACCTCTCCCCGCCAGGGCCAGCCTCCTACACCTCTCCCTGCCAGGGTCAGCCTCCTACACCTCTCCGCCAGGGCCAGCCTCCTACACCTCTCCGCCAGGGCCAGCCTCCTACACCTCTCCCCGCCAGGGTCAGCCTCCTACACCTCTCCGCCAGAGCCAGCCTCCTACAACTCTCCGTCACGGCCAGCCAGCCTCCTACACCTCTCCGCCAGGGCCAACCTCCTACACCTCTCCGCCAGGGCCAGCCTCCTACACCTCTCCGTCAGGGCCAGTCTCCTACACCTCTCCCCGCCAGGGCCAGCCTCCTACACCTCTCCACCAGGGCCAGCCTCCTACACCTCTCCCCACCAGGGCCAGCCTCCTACACCTCTCCCCACCAGGGTCAGCCTCC
The DNA here is from genome assembly GCF_904425465.1 of Colossoma macropomum. NCBI lineage: Eukaryota > Metazoa > Chordata > Actinopteri > Characiformes > Serrasalmidae > Colossoma > Colossoma macropomum. The sequence continues at coordinate 6,600,515 of NW_023494796.1, read as the reverse complement.
GACACCTCTCCGCCAGGGCCAGCCTCCTACACCTCTCCGTCAGGGTCAGTCTCCTACGCCTCTCCCCGCCAGGGCCAGCCTCCTACACCTCTCCACCAGGGCCAGCCTCCTACACCTCTCCCCGCCAGGTCCAGCCTCCTACACCTCTCTGCCAGGGCCAACCTCCGACACCTCTCTGCCAGGGCCAGCCTCCTACACCTCTCCGCTAGGGCCAGTCTCCTACACCTCTCCGCTAGGGCCAGCCTCCTACACCTCTCCGCCAGGGCCAGTCTCCTACACCTCTCCCCGCCAGGGCCAGCCTCCGACACCTCTCCCCGCCAGGGCCAGCCTCCTACACCTCTCCACCAGGGCCAGCTTCCTACACCTCTCTGCCAGGGCCAGCCTCCTACACCTCTCCCCACCAGGTCCAGCCTCCTACACCTCTCCACCAGGGCCAGCCTCCTACACCTCTCTGCCAGGGCCAGCCTCCTACACCTCTCCCCACTAGGTCCTGCCTCCTACACCTCTCCACCAGGGCCAGTCTCCTACACCTCTCCGCCAGGTCCAGCCTCCTACACCTCTCCGCCAGGGCCAGTCTCCTACACCTCTCCGCCAGGGCCAGCCTCTGACACCTCTCCCCGCCAGGGCCAGCCTCCCACACCTCTCCGCCAGGGTCAGCCTCCTACACCTCTCCGCCAGGGCCAGCCTCCGACACCTCTCCACCAGGGCCAGCCTCCTACACCTCTCCGCCAGGGCCAGCCTCTTACACCTCTCCGCCAGGGCCAGCCAGCCTCCTACACCTCTCTGCCAGGGCCAGCCTCCTACACCTCTCCCCGCTAGGGCCAGCCTCCTACACCTCTCCGCCAGGGCCAGCTTCCTACACCTCTCCGCCAGGGCCAGCCTCCTACACCTCTCCCCACCAGGGTCAGCCTCCTACACCTCTCCCCACCAGGGCCAGCCTCCGACACCTCTCCGCCAGGGCCAGCCTCCTACACCTCTCCCCACCAGGGCCAGCCTCCGACACCTCTCCACCAGGGCCAGCCTCCTACACCTCTCCCCGCCAGGTCCAGCCTCCTACACCTCTCTGCCAGGGCCAGCCTCCTACACCTCTCCGCCAGGGCCAGTCTCCTACACCTCTCCGCCAGGGCCAGCCTCCTACACCTCTCTGCCAGGGCCAGCCAGCCTCCTACACCTCTCCCCGCCAGGGCCAGCCTCGTACACCTCTCTGCCAGGGCCAGCCTCCTACACCTCTCCCCACCAGGGCCAGCCTCCTACATCTGTCCACAAGGGTCAGCCTCGTACACCTCTCCGCCAGGGCCAGCCTCCTACACCTGTCTGCAAGGGCCAGCCTCCTACACCTCTCTGCCAGGGCCAGCCTCCTACACCTCTCCGCCAGGGCCAGCCTCCGACACCTCTCCGCCAGGGCCAGCCTCCTACACCTCTCTGCCAGGGCCAGCCAGCCTCCTACACCTCTCCCCGCCAGGGCCAGCCTCCTACACCTCTCTGCCAGGGCCAGCCTCCTACACCTCTCCACCAGGGCCAGCCTCCTACACCTCTCCCCGCCAGGGCCAGCCTCCTACACCTGTCCCCGCCAGGGCCAGCCTCCTACACCTCTCCGCCAGGGCCAGCCTCCTACACCTGTCCACAAGGGTCAGCCTCGTACACCTCTCCGCCAGGGCCAGCCTCCTACACCTGTCTGCAAGGGCCAGCCTCCTACATCTCTCTGCCAGGGCCAGCCTCTTTCATGCCTTTTCAGCCACTTTATCTAGAGTGGCCTCTGTTGTTTTCCTCTGTAACCAACCTCTTTCACCACTTCTTTATTTCCAACTTCCTCCACGTCTGCTATAGGGTGAACATTCTTCTTTTAAGGTTTCACCCACCCTGTGGGCTGCAAATTTGGGCCAACCAATGACTTGGTCGGACTCTTAATGGGACAGTAGTGCCAGTACTCCTCTGGCAGCAGACTCATTCTTATCATGTATTTTCAGTGTTGTAATTGTAATGGCTATTACAATTTCAGTGTACATCAAAAAATCTAGATTAAATGTAGGAGAAATCGTTAGATTATTCAATTACTAAAGTAATTGATAGTGACAGCCCTGTTTTAAATAAAGTTATTAATATGGATAGAGGAATACAGCTGCAGCACCAGTCATTGCATGGATTTGTTCAATTTCATCAGCAGCACACTTGATTCAGTTTAATGTAGGGTTGGCTGAAGCAGGTACTGGATGGTAACTGTAAATAATGGGCTTCCTCAGTGAGAGCTTGAAAAACAGGTTGTAAAGATCGTTACCATTCAGTTCACCGTTCAGCTGTCGACCGCAGTAGTGATGAACTGTAAGAATTTTAAGTGATTTGAATTCCAGAACAGAGATTAGAGCCCAACCAATATGAAAACTGTGACTGATACCAGTAATGATTGTTAAGAGGCTGGAAATTATGTTAACACCTAACAATATTGGCTGTTATTATTTTACATTGTAGTATTCATTTTAGTTGAACTGTGCTTCACTGATACAATTGTCACTTCTCAATGGTCACACTTCTTAATTTGACATTGTAAAACTCAGCATGGTAGTATTTAGTATTCAGATTGCCAGTTACCCTTTATTATTGTGATGACATGAGCTGAGTTTATCAGTTTCTATCAGTGTTAAAGTCTGTTTCTAATATAAGTTTATTACAATTGAAAACAAAGCAGCTGATTATCGCTTCTTTAATGGCTGGATTTTTTGCTGATAAGTCTCCACCTCAGTACTTGCATTGTATTTTTTCTTGTTTGAATTCATTTTTCAAAAAAATGCTGTGTTGAAAACATAATGACATTCAATAAACCTTTTTTTGAGGTATTTGGTTTTATGTTTCCCTTTTTGAATTTACCGTTTTTTGAAAACATTCATTATTAATGATTTGTGAATAATTATGTGGGATATGGAGCTGTTCCTGACTCTGGAACAGATCCGGTGCAGATGCAACAAGTCTGGGCCGGATCCCTTCCAGACACAGCTGCTTATATCAACTTGAGCTTGGACCTCTTCTGAACTGGGTCTGTGCCACATTCGGGCCAGATATGAAGATAATATTCAGAACTGCACCAATTCAGGGCCAGGTGTAACGCTGTTCTTTGCTCATCTGGGCCGGTTTTTAATCTGTTTTGGTGCAGATCCGTAAAACAGATCAGTTCCGGTATTGGGCCGTTGTGCAAAAAGACACTGGGCCAGCTCTGCTTTGCGGATGCAGCGCTACATTTGGCCCTAATCAGGCACAGCTTACATTTGTTGTCTGGGATCTGTGTGTGAGTGTAGTCCTATATGTGTGTGAATGTAGTCCTATGTGTGTGTGTGTGTGTGTGTGTAGACATCTGTGTGTGTGTAGTCCTCTGTGTGTGAGTGTAGTCCTATCTGTGTATGTGTGTGTAGTCATCTGTGTGTGTGTGTAGTCCTATGTGTGTGTGTGTGTGTGTGTGTGTGTGTGTGTGTAGTCATCTGTGTGTGTGTAGTCCTCTGTGTGTGAGTGTAGTCCTATCTGTATGTGTGTGTAGTCATCTGTGTGTGTGTGTAGTCCTATGTGTGTGTGTGTGTGTGTGTGTGTGTGTGTAGTCATCTGTGTGTGAGTGTAGTCCTGTGTGTGTGTGTGTGTGTAGTCATCTGTGTGTGAGTGTAGTCCTGTGTGTGTGTGTGTGTGTGTAGTCATCTGTGTGTGAGTGTAGTCCTGTGTGTGTGTGTGTGTGTAGTCATCTGTGTGAGTGTAGTCCTGTGTGTGTGTGTGTGTGTAGTCATCTGTGTGTGAGTGTAGTCCTGTGTGTGTGTGTGTGTGTGTAGTCATCTGTGTGTGAGTGTAGTCCTGTGTGTGTGTGTGTGTGTGTAGTCATCTGTGTGTGAGTGTAGTCCTGTGTGTGTGTGTGTGTGTGTGTTTGTGTAGTCATCTGTGTGTGAGTGTAGTCCTGTGTGTGTGTGTGTGTGTGTGTGTGTGTAGTCATCTGTGTGTGAGTGTAGTCCTGTGTGTGTGTGTGTGTGTGTTTGTGTAGTCATCTGTGTGTGAGTGTAGTCCTGTGTGTGTGTTTGTGTAGTCATCTGTGTGTGAGTGTAGTCCTGTGTGTGTGTGTGTGGTCCTCTGTGTGTGTGTGTGTGTGTGTAGGCTTCTGTGTGTAAGTGCTGGGACTTTGTCCTGGAATGCTATATAGGCCTGAGATACACTGCTCAGTACGTTCCTGAACCAGTCATTACAATGACTGGGGAACTTGGCCATTGTTTGTGAGTCTTGGCCTGCATACAAACACCCCCACACACACACACACAAAACACACACACAGACCTTGTTTAATTCTGGCCTGCACATACACACACAGAAACATAGTTTAGACCATAACTTTTTACTCATTTCATGTACAAAAGATATATTTTAACATTTCCTCGTTCAGTCACAATCACAGTTAAGAGATAATCAATAGGTTTGTACTCTGATTAATGAAAAAACATAAAAGAGGGTTATGTTTATTGATGTGACATGATGACATGGCAAAATACACAGAAATGCTGTTCCCATTAACTAAAGCACTGACAACAATTAAATAAATAAATGAATAAATAAATAAAAGCAGAGAGCATTTTGTTACTGTCCTCGATGGCCGGTCAGCCCTATACAGTTTGCCCCTGACATCTAGCCCAGCGTTCACACAGGCAACGTGACGCAACAAAGCAGCCGGAGGTCATTCATTTTCAATGAGCGCTGCGATTTCCAGCGTCAGGTGGCGACAAGAAACATTGCAGACACGAAGTGGGCGGAGTCTGTGATGTGACAAAGTTAAGTGGAGTTTAACTTTATGCAAATAAAGTGCGAAGTAATGTGACGATTACCAATAGGAATCGAGCACTGAGCAACAGTACGATCCTTTTTTGGTTCCTAGATAACTGTTCCTACTAACATGGAATAATGGCGACGGTGCTTTCGCCTCAAACAGACAGTCATCACAAAGACCGAATACTGTTTTCCTCACAAACCGACTGTGTGGACATGAGGATTGAGTAAAAATAAGCACGCAAGCGATTTTTCACCAGGATTTTAGAAGAAACACATATGATTTGTGCTGGTTTGTCCATGAAACCATGACAACCAATGGTCAACTTGAGTGCAGAAAAGCCCACAGACGATGAACGACCAGCGATTTGGGTGACACGTGGCGAAAAAGTGTAAACGCAGGGTGCAGTGCGGTGTAAACGCAGGGTTAGACGTCTTGCAGTGGGGAAGTAAAGCATCTTATACTGTTACCTATCAGCTAAAGAGAGAAAGGAACTTTCCACAGAACAGTGTCATAACTTTAGTTAATCAGGGAGGCATTCATTTGGTTAAATTAGATTTTCATGTAAAATGTCATGTTTAACATGAGAGTATGACAATAAAAACATTTAGCAAAGAGAATTCTGTTTATGAAGCAGGAAAATAAGAGTTAATTAACAGAAACCAATAAAACCACTAAGGATACTTTTTTTGTGGCCACAATTCAGTCTGTAGGACTTAAAACTGATTTTAACTAGATTTACCTCAGTAGCTCAGGATAATACCAGAAATATTAAGTGTTAGTTAGTAATTAAGTGGCTTTTGCTGATGTCATTCAGAGGGACAGTGAGTGTGTTCACATGCACTCAATAATCTGATCATAATCAGATTTCTGCAGTTTTCTGATTATTCAAACGGTCATGTAACAGCACACTCTGATTTCTTAGATCAGAGTAAGGTCCAGAAATCCGATTAAGAAATCTGATGAAGAGAGGCTGGATTTTAGCTCAGTAATCAGATTTCTCAGTGCATGTGAACTCTTACTCTGATTTCTTTCGGATTTCTCAGTCTGTGCAAGTGCGAAAACAGACGGCACCGGAAATAAGCGAGCACATCGCCACGAGACGCAGCTGAACACTTTCGGAGCGATCCTGAAACTGCATCCTTGACGAAATGAAGGATTTAAATATTCTTTATCTTCTACATGACGTATGTATGTTCAAATTTTCAGGTAAAGTGGCGCAATGTTTAAAAAAGTCACGGTAAATTTGAGTTTTACATTATGTTTTACGTCACGTCTTCTCCTGTGAGTTTGTAGGCTGGTTGTAAAGCGGGAAACCTGATTACTGTCTGATTCATGTAGACCTGGAGTTTCACATGATCTGATGACTCAAGGGCATGTAAATACGTTGGATCACATTACTGACAAAATCAGATTTTCTGCAGTTATGGGATTATTAAGTGCAGGCACTTTCTCTCTCTAATTTTTGGAGAAAATTTCATCACAGAAGTTGTGAAAAGGAGTTTTTCACATATTTGTATTATTTCTTTCTCTCTATTATGCTGTGGTAATTACCCAACAGATGTGGGTGTTTAAAAGGATAAGCAATTCCAGCACCTGAGTTTCCATGAACAACTGGCCTTCTTTTGTCTACTAATGTCATTTCAGCATTAAATCTGAATTAAAGCTGTCACCGGGGGATCGAGAGGCTCATTTTACCGCAACATTCGCATTATTTTGCAATCTATTGCTTTTTCCCAGTGATTAAGGTGGTGCACCACTGCGGCGGGTCAGCTATGAGTTGAGTTGACTTGAGAAGCGTAAAATGAAAGTCAGGGAAAGAGTAACGTATTGGGCCCAAAGGAAGGCCGAAAGGTTGCAGTGTAGGTGAAGTGATGCTTACTTGGTAATGCTCTCTACTAGCTCTCTTGGCAATGTAATATCATCTCATGGCTTCTCTTATCACTGTTATGCTGATGACACTCAACTAATGCTTTCTTTCTCGCCCTCTGACACACAGGTTTCCGGTCGGATCTCGGCATGTCTGTCTGACATCTCTTCATGGATGGCAGCTCACCACCTGAAGCTCAATCCTAGCAAGACTGAGCTGCTGTTCATCCCTGCAACTACAGGTCTCCATCATGATCTCGCCATCTCATTCGAGAACTCTCTGATTGTCCCGTCTGTAGAGGCAAGAAGTCTTGGTGTGGTTCTGGATGGCCAGTTATCGTTCTCGACTCACATTGCGAACCTAACTCGGTCATGCAGATTTCTCCTGTTCAACATCCGGAGGATCCGACCCTTTCTCTCTCGAGAGGCCACCCAGGTGCTAGTGCAGTCTCTTGTCATCTCAAGGCTTGACTACTGCAACTTGCTCTTGGCTGGTCTTCCGATGCAGGCCATCAGGCCTCTGCAACTCATCCAGAATGCAGCAGCACGGCTCGTCTTCAATCTCCCCAAGTTCAGCCACGTCACCCCACTGCTGCGCTCCCTTCACTGGCTTCCTGTAGCTGCACGCATCAGATTTAAAACCCTTATGCTTGCCTACAAAGCCAAAAATGGACCAGCCCCTCCCTACTTGATGGCAATGGTCAAATCCTGAACTGTACCACGAGCCCTTCGAGCTTCGAGTACAGGTCAGCTTGACCCGCCATCCTTCAAGGCGCGCGGAAGGCAAGCATCAAGACTGTTCTCTGTGCTGGAGTCCAGGTGGTGGAACGAACTCCCACTGGCTGTCCGAACAGCAGAGTCTCTCGCTGTCTTCAAACGCAGACTGAAGACCGTCTCTTTATACAGCACCTAAATGAGCACTGAGTTAAGTATTGATTGTAATGTATTGTACAGCACTTATGTATTGTATTGTATTGCACTGCTCTGTGTTTAACTCTGTTCCTTTTTCTCTAGGTGTCAATCAAATCAAATCAAATCAAATTTATTTGTATAGCGCTTTTTACAACTGATGTTGTCACAAAGCAGCTTCACAGAAATCCGTTTAGAACAAAGTTTCAACATGAAATGTAAATCCTCCAGGTGAGCAAGCCAGGAAAAACTCCCTCAGTTGAGGAAGAAACCTTGGGAGGAACCAAGGCTCACATGGGGGGACCCATCCTCCTCTGGTCAAACTACGTACAAAATTATTATTCTACTAATATTAATAGTAGTAGTAGTAATAGTTAGGAGGTAGTAATAGTTAGGAGACTTCAGTGTAGAGTGGGCAGCCAGTCCAAGGCAGGTGGCGGTGACTGGGTTGTGGGTAACTGGTCTGAAGCGGGTAGCCGGAGAGCTCTACAAACAATCATCCAGCAGTATCCGGCCGGACAGGTGGGCAGTCGTTTTCTCGGAAGAAAGGTAGGGAAATGGAGTTAGTTTAGTTCTGTACAGGTGTATGTATAGTAGTATGTAAAACATTTCCAGAGTGTGGCTAACGACTCCGGCAGATCTGACTATAACAGCTTAACTAAAAGGAGCGAACCAAAAGGGCACACAGACACGGGAGCACCCTGAGACAATCTGGCATCCCTCCGCTCCACCGTCCACAAACCTGAGTGTTCGCGTGTGAGCGGCGGGACGACAGCACCAGTCTCAGTTTACTATAATTCCCTGCGTCCATGGACCCCTGGATCTGCTGCCTTTATCCAAGGGGAAACATTAGCTACCAAAAGCTAAACTAAACAAGTGAGTTTTCAGCCTAGATTTGAATATTGTGACTGAGTCTGAGTCCCGAACATGTTCTGGAAGATCATTCCAGAGTTTGGGGGCTTTATAAGAAAAGGCTCTTCCCCCAGATGAAACCTTCTGAATTCTGGGAACTATTAAAAAGCCAGCACTCTGTGATCTGAGTAATCGTGGTGGCTCGTAAAGGGAAATAAGGTCTTGCAGGTACTCAGGAGCGAGCCCATGTAGGGCTTTATACGTCAATAAAAGAATTTTGTAATCTATATGGAATTTAACAGGCAGCCAATGGAGTGATGATAGAACTGGACTGATATGATCAAATTTTCTAGTTTTAGTGAGAACCCTGGCTGCAGCATTTTGAACTAGTTGAAGTTTACTTAAATTCCTGCTGGTGCATCCTGACAGTAATGCGTTACAGTAATCTAGCCTTGAGGTAATAAAGGCATGTACTAATGTTTCTGCATCGTGCAGCGATAAGGCATTTCTTATTCTGGCGATGTTGCGAAGATGTAAAAAAGCTGTCCTAGTGATGCTGCCTATGTGTTGATCGAATGATAAATCTGGATCGAGTATTACACCAAGATTTTTTGCTGCTGAACCTGGTATAACTGGAAAGTCAGCGAGATTTAAAGTTAAATCTGATAATTTATTTCTTGCCACTTTGGACCCAGAAGGAGAACCTCTGTTTTGTTACTGTTTAGGAGGAGGAAGTTACGCGACATCAAACCCTTCACATCTTTTACACAGTCCTTTATTTTCTTTAACCTGTATTTGTCATCAGGCTTGGCTGATATGTACAGTTGCGTATCGTCTGCGTAACAGTGAAAGTTAATGCCATGGCTACTTATAACTGTGCCTAACGGTAACATGTATAATGTAAATAATAATGGTCCTAAAATAGAGCCTTGCGGAATTCCAGATCTTACTTGTGAATAATTGGAAGATAAGTCATTTACCTTTACGAACTGATAACGTTCTGTTAAGTAAGAGTTGAACCATGATAGGGCGGTCCCTGTGATTCCAACCATGTTTTCTAACCTTTCTAGGAGAATATTGTGGTCTATCGTATCGAAAGCTGCGCTGAGGTCAAGTAGCACCAACAGGGATACGTAGCCTTGATCAGAGGCAAGAAGAAGATCATTTGTTATCTTAACTAGAGCTGTCTCAGTGCTGTGATGAGGCCTGAATCCAGATTGGAATTTCTCAAATATGTAGTTCTTATGTAGATATGAACTAAGTTGTTGGGCTACGGCTTTTTCTAAGATCTTAGATATAAATGGCAGGTTAGAAATAGGCCTGTAATTAGACAATATGCTAGCATCAAGGTTTGGTTTCCTGATCAGAGGCTTAATAACTGCTAGTTTAAAAGCTCTGGGTACATGGCCCAGGCTAAGGGACGAGTTTACTATAGTTAAAAGAGGATTAATGATAACTGGTAGTACTTCTTTGAGTAATTTTGAGGGGATTGCATCAAGTGTGCAGGTTGTACAATTTGCAGAGGAGATGATCTTCTCTAGTTCTAGCTGTGGGAGTGGGTAGAAATTTTCAAGCCTTTCTTCTGCAGCTATGTTATGTTTTATATCAGCCATGTCAGATGACAGCCAAGTTGGATTTAAAACTGTGGGTTGAATTTCAATGACTTTCTGATTCTACCAGTATCTGAGCTCAGGACTGGCTTTCTCTCTAACCTATTGGTAACTAGCGAAGATACTTTCTCTGAATAGACAAAGCACTTTTTGTTAGTCGCTCTGGATAAGAGCATCTGCTAAATGATGTAAATGTAAATGGTAATGGGAATCAGTTCCTTCGAATTGATGTTGTGTTTCTCATAGCCTTTTTGTTTTTGTTCTTGATCAAGACCACATTTTTTGGGTTGATGTTGATGAAGAACATAATCTGAAGTAAGTTCTTGGCACTACAGGAGACTTTCTTGTGTTTATCTGTGTGTGTGAAAGAGAAGAGTGAGTCTGTTGTCTCTTGAGCTGTGTTTGTGAGCACACGCAAAATTTGTGGGCCGATGTGTTGTGTGTGTATGTATCTGTATCAGTGTGTGTATCAGTTTGGAATCACTGATTCAAACTGGCCAATGGTTTAATGTGCAGTTTGATATATGGGTCATTCTACAGAAACGTCCATTTTTGTGCCCCTAGCGTTTACAGATATATTACACTTAAAGAACATGTTAGGGTTACAATTTATTTACATATTCAAGTAAAACAGTTATTTTAACAATTACACCTTCTTCAGCCGTCAATTTAGCAATATTGGTTTTTAGGTCAATTATCTAGAACTCCAAGCACCACAGAAGTGCTTGTCCCCACGGTCACGTGTAAAGGCTGAGGCCATATTTTGAAGAAAAAAAAAACACATTTTTCTGCAATATAAACTACAATAATCTATTTATGACTACGAAATATATAAATTAAATGACATGAAGAAAATAAATGCCAGATAAATATTATAAAATATCATGAGTCGTGTCACTGGTGTTACTGCGCAACAAAAAGTCTCTTATTTTGAAATAAAAGTCACACTGATGACATCACTCGACTTCCTTTTCTTCTTCCTTTTTTCTGAGGATCTATGAAGAAAAGCTCATGGTGAGTCCACTGTGTCTTTCAGTTATCAGAGATTTTCTCATTTAGCTCATGATTTCATATGAAGCTTTTAGCTGAAGTCACTGGTGTGACCGACTTTATTCTGAGGTAATTGTGAAAAAATAGAACACAAATGGATTAAATTCCATATTTTAGTGGATATTCCATGATTGACATCATGTGGTTTGATGCTCTGTAGCAGCCATTTTGTAAAATGCATTGTTCATCAAAAATGTCTCTGGTGTTCCTTTATTATGTGGAACACCAATGAGGATCGGTAACACCAGTGACTCCTATGGAGAGACAGGAAAGTGGACGTTTCTGTTGACCCATATCTGTAAAATCTGCGGCACTTTGAGAACGACAGTGTGGTGAAAATGAAGACGCAGAATGTGTTTGAGATTACGTTTGTATTATTTCAGTCCGTATTGTGAAAGTCAGTCCTGAGTAAAATAGCCAGTGTTGTGTGAAAAGTGATTCCAAACTCTCAGAAAATCAGACTGTGTCAGTAACTGGTTCAGTGTTTTAACACCTAATAATCAGATAACTGCAGAAAATCAGACTGTGTCAGTAACTGGTTCAGTGTTTTAACACCTAACAATCTGATAACTGCAGAAAATCAGACTGTGTCAGTAACTGGTTCAGTGTTCTAACACCTAATAATCTGATAACTGCAGAAAATCAGACTGTGTCAGTAACTGGTTCAGTGTGTTTACACTTAATAATCTGATAACTGCAGAAAATCAGACTGTGTCAGTAACCGGTTCAGTGTGTTTACACTTAATAATCTGATAACTTTAGAAAATCAGATTGTGTCAGTAACTGGTTCAGTGTGTTTACACTTAATAATCTGATAACTTTAGAAAATCAGACTGTGTCAGTAACCGGTTCAGTGTGTTTACACTTAATAATCTGATAACTTTAGAAAATCAGATTGTGTCAGTAACTGGTTCAGTGTGTTGACATGCACTTAATAATCTGATAACTTTAGAAAATCAGACTGTGTCAGTAACCGGTTCAGTGTGTTTATACTTAATGATCTGATAACTTTAGAAAATCAGATTGTGTCAGTAACTGGTTCAGTGTGTTTACATGCACTTAATGAACTGATAATTGCAGAAAATCAGATTATGCCACTAATCTGATCAACGGGTTTACGTTGAGTGATCAGATAATGTGAAAACTCCGGGTCTACATGAGTCAGGCAATAATCAGATTTCTGCTTTGCAACCGGCCAATAAACACCGAAGAAAACGTGATGTAAATGTAATATAAAACTCAAACTTCATGCCACAGTCTTTTTAAAAAACATTGAAAATATAAACATACATCATCCAGAAGATGAAGAATATTCAAATCCTACACTTTGTCAAGCATGTATTTGGTTTCAGCGTCGCTCCAAACGTGTTTTGCTGCATCTGCTCGCTTATTTCCAGTACAGCAGTCTGTTTCACACATGTGCAGACTGAGACATCTGATTACTGAGCTAAAATCAAAAACAGACAGTGGTACCGGAAATAAGTGAGCAGCGTCACCGCGAGACGCAGCAGAACACTTCTGGAGCGACGCTGAAACCAAATACCTGCTTGACAAAATGAAGGATTTAAATATTCTTCATCTTCTAGATGATATTTGTCCATATTTTCAGGTTAAACATCACAGTGTTTTTTTAAAAAAAAGAGTTTTAAATTACATTTACCGCTCGTTGTCTTCTGTGAGTTTATTGGCTGGTGGCAAAGCAGAAATCTGATTACTGTCTGACTCATGTAGACCTGGAGTTTTCCCATTATCTGATTACTCAAGAGCATGTAAGTGTGTTGATCAGATTACTGAAAAAATCTGATTTTCTGCAGTTATCAGCTTATTAAGTGCATGTAAACACACTCATTGTGCACTTCATCGTCTGAGCTGGAGTCGTCTGTTGTACCTGAGTGCTGCATCTTCAGTGTGGAAATAAGGGCTGATGTGCTGTGTGCAGCGTGTGTGAAGGTTCTGGATCTGGAGGGGCGGAGTGGTCAGGGACCACCCTTTTGTTTTTCCGTGCACAATCCATGGCACTAAATTCCGTTTTGGCAGGTGGTTTATGCTGCTCTCAAGGCCAGTTAAAAGGGAGAAAAAATCTTCAGGGAGTTCAACACACGAAGTATAAATCGCTAACAGATGGTGAACTTGCGAGTTGCAGAAATGACTGCAACGCGTGCGTACGAAATTCTAGGGAAGTGCAATTCAGCAACTTGTTTACTGAAACGTGTGTGGAATACTTCTTTGAGAGAGCTGGTGCAGATGGTGGCTTCTGATGAGCTTTTCTGTGATGAACTTCTTTGCAATTTCGCAATTTTTTTATAATGTCCACTTTGTGGTGGCCTTAACGTTGGCTCAATTAACAGCGGGCAATTGAATTTACAATTTATTTTTTGATTAACGCCAACATTTAATTCGGCTTTTATACAATCTGCTTGAAGTTTGACAGCTAGGGCAACAGTAGAGGAGGCGGTTAGGCCAATGCCATTTGTACTCACTTTGACACGATAGCTAGTTAGGTTAACTAGCTAGTTAGCATGACATCCAGGCTGCAGATTGCATCGATAAATGGTGCATTTGGTTACATTCCTGCACAGTAAGTTTGCATCTATTTTTTAGTCGTACATTTTTAAAATGAATATGGTAACACTTTATTAACTTGGTAATAATGCTTTGTAAGCATGCCAGTCATGCCTCATAAGATTCTTATAATGAACTATAATTTGTTATTTTGTAACTTATAAATATGTAGTAACACAAGTGTCACTATGGCGTGGAGCAGCGACCAGTGATGTAAAGGAAAAGATTTGTCAAATGAACATAGAGCTGTTGCCAATTGCAAATACTTTTTAAAATTTGCTATTACTGTATTTTTTCACAAGCAATTAGAAATGTTTGATTCGTGGCCCAGATCTGTGTTTGTTTTTTCAAAGAGACAAGAATGTTCTCTCCAAATTCATGGTTTATTTTTTAGTTGTCACTTCTTTTTCCAGAAATGTTACTTCAATGTAACTACAGTGAAACTATAAAAAAAAATAAATAAACGCCTAAAAATTAGTTATTTCGTAATTTTCACGTTTCAGTATATGCGGGTTATTGAGCAAGAGTGTGTGCATTTTACACACCTGGCATGCAGGTTTGCCTTTTAATATGCCATGCAATAATAAACAGTTTATAAAATAATAAACTGGAATAATGTGCTTGTTTTTATGTACATGCTTTGTAATTACTGCCCCTTTTCCAAAAAAACTGGGACGCTGTGCAGAATGTAAATAAAAACAAAATTCAATGATGTGCAAATTATTTAAAACCTATATTTCATTGAAAATACTACAAAGACAACTTATAAAATGTTGAAACTGACAGATATTATTGTTTTTTGAAAAAATATATGCCCATTTTGAATTTGATGCCAACAACACGTTCCAAAAAAGTTGGGACGGGGGCCTGTTTACCACTGTGTTTCATCACCTCTTCTTTTAGCAACACTCTGTAAGCGTTTGGGAACTGAGGAGACACTGCTGTAGTTTAGAAAGTAAAATGTTTTCTGTTCTTCTTTGATACAGGATTCAGTTCAGAGTCTCCTTTGCTGGATTTTTCATTTCATAATGTGCCAAATGTTATCAGTGGTGACAGGTCTGGACTGCAGGCAGGTCAGTTTAGCACCCGGACTCTTTTAATACAGAGAAATGCGGCTGTAATACATGCAGAATGTGGTTTGAGATTGTCTTGCTGAAATAATCAAGGCCTTCTCTGAAAAAGACGTCGTCTGGATGGCAGCATATGTTGCCAAAACATGTTTATATCTTTCAGCATTAATGGTGCCTTCACAGATGTGCAGGTCACCCATGCCATGTTCACTAATGCCCCCCTATACCATCATGAATACTGGCTTTTGAACTGTGCACTGATAGCAAGCTGGGTGGTCTGTTGCCAATTAACCACCAGGTGTTTTTTTAAGAATTGCACAACTTTACCAGCCTTTTGTTGCCCCCCGTCCCAACTTTTTTGGAACGTGTTGTTGGCATCAAATTCAAAATAGGCATTTATTTTTCAGAAAAAAAAAATACAATTTCTCAGTTGCAACATTTGATATGTTGTCTTTGTACTATTTTCAATTAAATATAGGTTTGAAATGATTTGTACATCAATGTTTTTGTTTTTGTTTACATTTTGCACAACTTTTTTGGAACTGGGGTTGTATTTTGCATTTTAGTGTTCAAATAAAAAAAATGCTACCTTCATTAACTCAATTTAATCAGTTAATTACAGTGCATTTATAATGAGGAATAACTTAAATATAAATAACTAAAAATGTCAATCACTTTACTTGAGGCACTCAATGATGGCATTTGTGCAAACACAGAAAAACAAACCCCACAAATCCACCATCTCCCCACCATAGCAGCTCATTTTGCATGGTATAAGAAGATGTGAAAAGGTAAATGTTGGATCTGAGAATCCGCAGATTGCAGTGAAAGGATCAGGAAGTAAGTGTGTGCTAAGCATAAGGGCAAGACCAGAACACGTGTCCTAGAGATCCTTTATCTGCTTTACATTCATCGCAGACCAAAGACACAGAATTGTGCATTTTGCTTAATCTTATTTTGGAATAGTAAAGTCTATGAATCAACTTAAACTGGATCAACCTGAATCTAGAATTTATGGATCAGCGTGACATCCTGGACAGGCTCTCCGCCCAAACCCCCTCTGTTAAAGGGCTGTCAAGCTCATGCTCCCAGGCCTCCCTGAGAAGGTCAAAGCTGGGGTTGAATTGAAAGTGGGACACTAAATGTCCAGAAGACGGATCCAGACAAAACAAACAGTGCTTTGACTGTAAATATAGGAATATTTTCTCTGACAAAATGCCTGAACTGAAAAAATATAAATGAGAACGACCACGTTTTTATTTAAGCTTCTCAAAACAAACAAATCTCCCATCGATATAAAAGTCCCCTATACACTGTAATCCTTTGTCCTTCCAGCCAGAGAATGCCCCATCCAGCTGAGAAGGCTGAAATAAGTGGCTGCGTAAGACTAGAGTATGGGTAGATGTTGATGGATTGTTGAGGAAGCTTGAGAAAAACACTTAATCTGGTTAACCCGCTATTGCACAAAGTTGTCTCAGGGCAACAAACTCATTTTCCTCACTTTACAATAACATCACACACATTTAAAAACAATGATAAGATTAACAATAAAGGAAAGAGGAAAAGTAATTCATTTAGCCGGTCACAAGCCAGGTCTCACCACTTCTGCCTTTATATAATTTCCTCTCATTGCCACACAATGTTGAATCAATGCAACATACCCCAAAAGGACCCACACACACACACACATTTTATTTAATAATCAGGTCTGTAAAAATCTATTGTTTTTAAATTGCTCTCGTAATGTGAGCAGTAGAGGGTTAAGAATCCTAAGTGAGCTCTTAAGTATAAAATTGTTAGGCTTCACTTTTGTAAAAAGAAAGACTGGAAGAGAGGAACCTGAGAAAGACATGGCCTCCAAACTTAATCCATAATGGGTTCAGGTCTGGAGATTCCCACTGCCTGTGAGCCAAACCCCTGGTAGTGGTAAACACTGGCAAGCCCAATCCGCCTAGGAATCCAAGAGTAAGGAGTCTTACAGGCCCAAACGAATGAAATTTCCAGTTTTTATTTTCCATTTTCCATTTTCTGTTCTTAACAACAAAACGGTAAACACAGACAAATTATAAAAAGGTTTACATTTTTATATTTATTTCATCAACACACAGAGGTGACCAGCAGGGGGAGACAGAGAAAAAGTTGGGAAAATAACTCGGAGCTCAGAGTTAAAGATGCTGGAAAATTGACATCATGATCGTTAAAATGTTTAGTGATCGTCTGATGTGCAACATGAATACATTACTTTACAATTATGGTAACACTTTCTATTAAGCATCTATAAACACATTCATAACATATTATAATGCATTTATAAGGCATTAGAAACACGGTTATGAATATTTATAAAAATGAATTGCACTGAATTACACGTTATAGCCATGTTTATTGTACATTATGAATTGTTAACATAATGCATTATAAATGGTGCTAATAACATGTTATGCTGTAAGTGCCAAAGAAGTCAGTCCAATTTTGGAGAGTGTAACGTAAAAAACGAATACACAAAGTTTATTTACGTCCTGAGATTTCCAGTATTTTTTTCTCAGCGCTGGAGCTGTTAGAGCTGCATCTTCAGGGCAAAGTCCAGAATATTCAGATGCTCCAAACTGGCTGTCCAGCTTAGAATTGTTGCTACATTTTTCTTACTCAGCGCTCTCTTTAAACACTACATTACATCACAGCAAACCAAGTACCCATCAGCCCCTCCCCTGAACCCCCTCTGTCATCACACTGAGTGTGAAGTCACTGTGGAGTGAAGGCCTGGAGAGGGAGAGGCGAGATAGTAAAGAGCTGTCATTGTAATTTGTTCCCTCCCTGGTTCTAACGTCAAACACTAGAACCCTTCACTCTGTGACATCACTGCACTACAGTACAGTAATGCTAATTTCTGCTAGCATTCTATTGGATATGCAGTGTTAAGTTAGTGCTGAGCTAACGGTGGTGTACATTACCTTTCCCACATTGGGTAAAACACTGATGCAGCTCTAGTTTAAACTCTGACATTTGAAGCCTGTAATGTGCTTTACTGTGAATGTTTTAGTGTTTCAGTAAATCCTTCAGTAAATACTTCAACTTGAAGCCTCACTCTGAACACTGGAGGAGGCTTTAGTACAGTACGCTTCACTTTACTTAGAGCGGACAAATACCACTTATGAGCTCCTATAATGTGTTATGAACACTGCTTATATTGCATTATGTTAAGAATTCATAATGTATAATAAGCATGGCTATAATGTGTAATGCATTTTTATAAACATTTATAGCCATGTTTATATGCCTTATGAATGCATAATAATGTATTATGAATGTGTTCATAGGTTCTTATAGACATAACATTCATAGAAAGTGTTACCATGATGGTGATGATGAAGATGATGATGATGATGATGATGATGATGATTATCATTATTATTATTATTATTATTATTATTATTATTATTATTATTGTTATTATTATTATTATTGGTTTATAGGGTCCCATCATCGCTGTAATCACAGTGACAGTTGATCAGACATTTATCAGCATGTAAGTTAATCAGACTTTTGCTAGTACCAGTAAAAGGCTGTAACGCTGCTCTCCACACAGCCTGATATGCACCATAAGACTGACCAGAACTTCTCCAGCATGCGCTCCTTCTAATAGACAGATAACCAGCAGATATTTGCTGGTCTGACATATTTAAATACACTCAGTGCATCAGCAACAACTTAATGTGCAAATCTCAAATAAAAATGTATTTAAAATATGGACAGTAAGTGACACATCGATGTTACGTTAATCTAAAAGGAGGGGGAAGGGGAGAGCTTTTTGTCTTTTGTTTTGTTTTTTTTTTGACTGGAGCTCTGACTGTGGGCCATTCCTGGAATTACTACTGCATACTTCCAAGGTCTGTTCCAAATGTCTGTATTTTCACTTTTTACCATGAACATGCAGCTAGAAACATGTACAGAACACTCCCGGTTGTCATTCCAGTCTTGGTTAGAATGAAAGCAGCATTGTTTAGAGTACAGTGACCCCCTGATCTGACTGACCACATTTACATAAGCCACAAAATCCAACTATATATTAATGACACTCTTTGATGTGTTCATACTGAAGAGCTGAGTGGATTGCATTATTGTCTAACTACAGCACTAATGCCTACCGTTATTTTATCAAGTAGGGCAGACATGCTGCTGCTGCATTACAGCTATAAAATGGCCTAATAAAAGCTATAATAAAAATAGTAATTATAATTATGGCCAGAAAATGGCAATGAGCGGGTCCAAGCACACAACAGCAGTATGAGGCCTTCTGCAGTTTAGACCACAGAGGCCTGATACAGTTTGAGCCTTGTTTACATAAATCGATGTTTATCAAAAGGCCTTCATTTGCCATGGCTGCTAATCAGTGGTCTTTAAACATGATACATGCTTAATTTCATATGTAATGATCTATTGAACTTAGTAGAACTTTCTAACAATGGTCAGGATAGATGTCAAAAATACGTGACTATACATGAGGCCTTTGGACAACCTATTAGGGGAAGAGTATTGTTTATTTATAATACTTTGGTAGACTATCATATAACGCTGTTGGCAGTCGAACAACTCTGGGAACGAGTTGCAGCACTATATGGGCTAATTTACAGGGGAATTCCAACGATTTTTCCAATTTTCGGAATAATTCGGTTCTAGAAATGTAAACACATGGATTGACATGAAATGGTTCATTGCATATAAAATTCTGTAAGGGAGGTTTTAGAGGTGGACGCCTGGTTCCCATCACCACCACTGTAAACATTTCTGACTCGTTAAGGGACTCGGGTTTCTTTACAGTGGTGGCCATGTCTGCACACAAATACATCCATTTTATTTACTATTCAAAACCACCAGTAATCCTAAACGTCTGCTTAGTTTTTATATGTAATGTTAATGAAGGTAAAGTAGTCATAAATCTGAAAAAATGAGTTTTAGGGGGGACTATTTTGCCCTACAATGTCCTGCATGTACCCCTCCGCCATGAATAGATAGCAGATATATGGACCTCTACAATGGATATATTATTTAAAGTACTTCATCTGAGTGATCCACTGCCACCACATCTGGGTCTTGTAAATAATGACTCAGCTCTTCAGCTTTCTTCGATTCAGCGACGATGCTGGTGGTGGGTTTTACAGCTACTGAGAGTCTTGCAACTTTGGATTTTCCCACAGCTTTCAGCTATGAAATTCTGGATACCTACTTTTCAAATATAGTCCAGATGGAATATCTTACAGCACAGCTTAACAAAGCAAAACAGTCAACAGTAAGAAACTGGGAGAATTTGTATGACGTTATTCAAGAATTTTGTCTTTGTTTTTGTTTTATTTTTGATTTGTGTGTTTTCTTAAAAAGGCATGCCACTGTCCTGCCTTCCCTTACCCCTTACCTTTCCCCACCCTTGTTGTAAAACGTAATATAAAACACAATAAAAAGTTGATAAAAAAAAATATGTATGTGACAAATGGTAACATTTGTGACATAGTTGTATTTGCAAAGTGGTTTCACTGTGATTTTGATATTCCGATGTGTGTTTGAGGTGATTTAATACCTATGACATTCCAGATAATCCACTATTGTGCTGAGTTGTGATCTAATCTGTCCTGCTGTGTGTTAAACACAATGAGATTGCTGAGGACTCAATAAATTTCCCTCATTATCCATCACTGCCGTCTTATTAACCTGCGGTCACTGCATTCCTGATTGAGCCAGTCTGGCAGAAATGTAGATGTGTCATATTATCATTAAACGTTTTGTCTCCTTTTATGGCTCTAATGATGCAGCATTGCAGCATCTTTATCTCTGAGCTGTAAGTTCTGGTTCCCCTTTTTCTCTGATCTGATCCTCTTTCTCCCCCTGCTGGTCACCTCTATGTGTGCATGTTTTCCATGAAACAATTTGTTACTGTTTTGAGGGGTTAAAATAAAAAAGAGAAAAATACATGTTTTTAATTATCAGATCTTTGATTTCAAAACAGATATGGATTGAATGGAACAATTAGGGTAAATAGATTTTTTTTTATTAAAAAATACAAAGAATGACAAAAACGTTGCCACAAGGTTTTGTCTCTATATACAGTATATAAACAATAAACAAAAACAAATTCATTTAAATTGATTTGATCTCATAATGCAACATGTTCTCAGACAGCATAACCTGTCAACTCATTCATTAATTGGTATTTATAGTGACTCACTGTCAGTAGTTCTACAAAATCTATCACTGGGAGTTTAAATACTGCAGTCTGACTGATACACTCTACAGTTCACCATTTCAAACACTACAGTCTGAATGATACACTGTACAGTTCACTTTTTTAAAAATGACAGTCCAGTTGATACCCTACACAGTTCAGTATTTCAAACACTACAGTCCGACTGATACACTGTACAGTTCACTATTTCAAACACTACAGTCTGAATGATACATTGTACAGTTCACTATTTGAAAATAATGCACTGTACAGTTCACTATTTCAAACACTACAGTCCAATTAATACAAGGTATAGTTCACTATTTCAAACACTATAGCCTGACTGATACATTGTACAGTTCACTATTTGAAACACTACAGCCTGACTGATACACTATACAGTTCACTATTTCAGACATTGCTGTATGACTGGTACATTGCACGGTTCACTATTTCAAGCATTACAGTCCGACTGATATGCTGTACAGTTCACTATTTGAAAATTATGCACTGAACAGTTCACTATTTCAAACACTACGGTCTGACTGATACACTGTACAGTTAACTATTTCACACTCTACAGTCTGACTGATAAACTGTACAGTTAACTATATAGCAAAAATATAATATTGTGACACTTCAAGACACACAAGATGTCAAGATGTTCATTTTTTCAGACATCTGATCAGTTGGAGCAGAGTAAAAATATCAGTAGTGCTACAATTAAAAGAAATACTATGAAAAACTGTAAACACAATTTTAATTCAGTATTTTGCATACTGTGTTGCACTAAATCTAGTTAACTCTCTATTGCCTGGTGTTGCCATGTGGCAACAATTTCTTTATCTCAATTTTACTAAAAAGCAGTAATATATAATCCATGTTTTACTGTTTATTTGTGACAAAAGGGTCTTTTACTTTGAAAGGTCAAATACTGGATGACATCACATGACCAGAAATCCTGTTTAAACTCCTTTTTTCCATTGACACTTGACCCTGAAAAGGTTATGACCTGAGGGCTCCCAAAATTGACCAGTTGTTCAGTATTTAGGCAAGGCTCCTTTGGGAAAAAATGTAAATACTATCTGGGGTAAGTAATCTTTTAATTTTAATCAATAAAATCCATACAGATGTGATAAGTTTTTTATAACTTGGTAAAAGGAATTTGTTGCCATATGGCAACTAAATGCAAACATGGAAACTATCTGTGTGTATTCATCCTATTGGACTGTAATTGAATTACACAGCACTAGGCTACTCTGAGACTATGTTTACAATTTTTGATTACATTTAAAAGGGAAAAAAAAACATTATTTCTAATTCTATTTTGTAATTTCAGAGATTTTGTAACTGTAATGTATTATCTAGATTATAAATTACACCACTGGAAATCATAGTTTTGTGATATCCCATCCAAATGATACGTTGGTCCACTTTTGTGTACATTTCTAATCAATAAAAGCGTGTTAAAGATCACTGCAAGAAATGAATAATACTGAATGAGAATTTTTAAATGAAATTAAATAGGAAATAAACAGTTTTGATCAGGAAATTGATGTGCCCATGTCTTATTATGGGTGTATGTAGTTCATGTATCTTGTTATGATTTTATTATTGCCATACATTCCAAATGAACATTGAAATTATATTAATTTAACCGTGTAAATTTTGGGTTTCATGTTTTACTAAGTGTGAGCTGGATTTGTTTAGTCTTGTTTTTAATTGACTGATGTTTTTAGAGAATAAATAGATTTTATGGTACTTTCCAGGATTCCACACTGTTGCCATTTGGCAACAATGTACCAACTACCCCACTTTAAATGCTTTTTTCCCAAAATACTTCCATTATTTTAGCAATTTAACACATTAAAACATTTTTACCCTGTTTATGTAATAATTCATGCAATATGGACTCATTTTGCTCTCTTTATGATGAAACTGGCAGTTGGTCAGTGTCTACAAGTACTAACAATATACACAATATGCTCAGAAAAGCAGATTGTATTGTGTCTTGACATAATTTACCATGATACCGATGTATATTGTCATATTGCCCATATATATCAGATGGTAATAAATTGTTCAAATGCAAACTAAAATAAATAATAATGCAGTGTACAGTAAAATAAGGTACAGTGGAGGCCATGATTCCATTACAAGAAGCACTCTTTATTAAACGCCAGCAGAAAGGCCCATACACAACACCGGACTCCTGGAGGAGGTCACCACTGGCCACACACTTCACTCTCACAGTGACCCCCAACCCACACGAGCTAATTCCACCTTCAACACAGAGCAACACAAACACACACCTTTAACAGACAGACAACATGAACACATGAAGTGTCCCTCTTTAAGAGGCCTGGCCTGGCCACACCTCCTGAGGCAGTACAGCAATACAATATTACAATAACATAAAACTCCATTATACTTTATGATCATCTCTCTGCGCTTTAATGTATGCATATTTATGCAGTGACATTAATAACCAGGTTTTACTGACTGTGCTGGGGGCAATGACGCACCATGCAAATAGGTTTCCTCTGTCTCCTCCCATTGGCTGTTTGCATATTACAGCTGCAGCGTCTTTGTTGATTTTGTGTGGTGATGACGTAAGCATCGGTCAATTGTTCTCATATTTCAGTAATAATAATTACGATTACGCTTCATTTCTTATTCTGTTGACGAAAGCAGGTCACGTGGCGAGCTGTGCGCTGGGAGGGCGGGGCTGAGTGAGGCGCGCGGGTGGAAGGGGGCGGGCCTGCGAGGTGTCGTCAAAGCGGCGCGAGGCTGTTTGTACTCAGCAGTACAAGCAAGAGCGGCAGCGCGTGATGGCACCGTGAGCGCGCGCACGGACGGGCTTGCACGTGAGCGCGCTCTCTCCTCGCGGGTCTTTTGCCAGAAGACACCTGAGCGGTAGCTATCGGAGCGTGAACCGCAGCGCGCGGGCGCGCCTTCCTCTCTCTCTCTCTCTCTCTCTGCCTCTCTCTCTCTGTCTCTCTTTCTCTCTCTCTTTCTCTGCTCTGCTCGTGCACGCGCTCCTGCGCCATGGCGCTCACCATCTGCACGAGATTCACGGATGAGTACCAGCTGTTCGAGGAGCTCGGCAAGTGAGTGAATCATCATCATCATCGTTATTATTATTATGATTATTATTGCTGTTATTTAGCGTCGCATGTTGAGCGAGCACGCGCCTGTTGGCTGTGTTTGCCGTGTGAGCGCGCGCGAGGGGGGGCGTCTGGGCTGCGGAATTGAGGTTTGCAGGACGCAGCAGCGCACAATGCAGCAGAGGAGAGCGCGAGGCACTGCTGTTAGGGTCTGTGGGGGAGATTTGGCGGGGGCGGGGGTGGGGGGCGGGTGGGTGTTGGGGTGGGCAGTGGGCTTTTGGCGGGGGCCCGGAGGTTGTTTGCACGCGCTGTACAGCGTAAACCGTGTAGGGGGGCGCGCGCGTGTGATGGAGGGTAAAGGAGGGCTGAAGCGTTCAGCAATGCGACAGCATCATCAACATCACCATCATCATCTTCTTCATCACCATCACCATCAATACCATCATCATCATCACTGACACTATCATCACAATCACCATCATCACCATCATTACAATAATCACTATTACCATCACCATCATCATAACCACCATCATCATCACCATCATCACCATTACCATTACCATCATTACAATAATCACTATTACCACCATCACCACCAACACCGCCATCATCATCATCATCACTGTCACTATCATCACCATTATCATCACAATCACCATCATCACCATTACCATCGCCATCATTACAATAATCACTATTACCACCATCACCATCATCATAACCACCATCATCACCGTCACCATAATCACCATCAGCACTATCACCATCATCATCATCATCACCATAATCACCATCAGCACCATCAGCACCATCATCATCACCTTCATCATCATCACCATAATCACCATCAGCACCATCACTTCTATCCTCCTCCTGTCAGTCAAAGCAGGGACTCCGTGTGTTCATGCATTTGCAGTGAATGTGATGCTGCTGCTGTCTACTTCCTTTTTTACACCATACACGAAGTTCTTACACTGTACACTACAGACTTATAGACTACAGTCTTACACTATACACTACATTTTTAGACTATATACTACTTTCTTACACTATACACTACATTTTTAGACTATATACTACTTTCTTACACTATAGCCTACATTCTTACTCTATACACTATAGTCTTACACCATAGACTACAGTCTTACACTATACACTACATTTTTAGACTATATACTACTTTCTTACACTATACCCTACATTCTTACTCTATACACTACATTTTTACACTATATACTACTTTCTTACCTTATACACTACATTCTTACCCTGTACACTACATTCTTAGACTATACACTACATTATTATACTATACACTGTGTTCTTACACTGTACAGTACGTTCTTAGACTATACACCACATTCTTACACTATACATTCTTACACTATAGACTACATTCTTACACCATACACTGTGTTCTTAGACTAAACATTACATTCTTACACTATACACTACGTTCTTACACTAAAGACTACATTCTTAAACTGTACACTACATTCTTTCACTGTACACAGCATTCGTAGACTATACACTACATTCTTACACTATAGACTACGTTCTTACACTAAAGACTACATTCTTAAACTGTACACTAAATGCTTCCACTGTACATAACATTCGTAGACTATACACTACATTCTTACCCAATAGACTACCTTGTTACACTATAGACTACGTTTTTATACTATACACTACATTCTTACAATATAGACTACATTCTTACACTATACACTACTTTCTTATACTGTAGACTACATTCGCAGACTATACACTACATTCTTAGACTATACACTATATTCTTACACTATAGACTATGTTCTCACATTATAGACCATGTTCTTACACTATACACTACATTCTTACACTATACACTACATTCTTGCACTAGTCTGCATTCTTACTCAGTAGTCTTACACTGTGGACTTTATTCTTAACTATACACTACATTTTTGCAAGATGCTCTGTATTTTTACCCTGTGTACTATATTCTTGCGCTATACACTATAATCTTAGACTATATCATACAGGTTTACATTGTGGACTATATTACTGCACTTACTATATTTCTACACTATGGACTATGTCACTATATACTAACTACACAACATTCTTACAATGCGTACTATATTCTTGTACTATGGACTCCATTCTAAAACTATGTACTGTATTCTTACACTATATTGTTACACTGTATGCTACTAATATGGACTGTGTTCTTACATTATGTTCTTACTCTTTACACTGTATTTACACACTATGGATCATATCCTTACACTTCGTTCCACAACAGACTATATTCTTACACTACGTTTTTACAACATGCACTATATTTTTACACTATAAACTGCCTTCTTGCACTATGGACTATATTTTTACACTATACAGAGAATTATTGCACTATAGAGTATATTTTCAAACTATTGGCTTTATTTTACATTCTTGCACTACGGACTGTATTTTTACACCCTACACTGCTTTTTTGCACTATGGACTGTGTTTTTGCAGCGTACACTGCATTCTTGCACTTTGTACTATAATTTACACTATACACTGCAGTTTTACACTATAGACTATATCTTGACACTGTAGACTGTATTTGTACACTACACACAACAACAAACACAGCATTCTTGCATTGTGGACTATATTTAACACTATACACTACATTTGTGCAATATGGATTATATTTTTGACTGTACACTGCGTTCTTGCACTATTGACTATATTTTTACACATTGCACTACACACTTGCACTTTGTTCTATATTTCTACGCAATACACTGCACTACTATTTTCTTCCACTTTACACTGCACTTTGCATTATATTTGTACACCATGCACTGCATTCTAGCATTATAGACTATGTTTTTACACTATACACTATGCATTATATCTTTATAGTATACACTAGACTCTATGGACTGTACTCTTATAGTATGGATTCTGTTGTTACACTACACACCACACTATACATTGCATTCTCACTCTATGCATTATATTTTTATACTATATACTACACTATACACTGCCTTTTTGTATTGTGGACTATATTTTTACACTATACACTGCCGTCTTACACTATGGACAATGTTTTTATGCTATACACTGCCATCTTACACTGTGGACTATGTTTTTACACTATACACTGCCGTCTTACACTGTGGACTATGTTTTTACACTATACACTGCCATCTTACACTGTGGACTGTGTTTTTACACTATACACTGCCATCTTACACTGTGGACTGTGTTTTTACACTTTACACTGCCATCTTACACTGTGGACTATGTTTTTGCCCTATACACTGCCTTCTTACACTATGGACTATGTTTTTACACTATACACTGCCTTCTCACACTGTGGACTATGTTTTTACACTATACACTGCTTTCTTACACTGTGGACTATGTTTTTACACTATACACTGCCGTCTTACACTGTGGACTATGTTTTTACACTATACACTGCCGTCTTAAACTATGGACTGTGTTTTTACACTATACACTGCCTTCTTACACTGTGGACTATGTTTTTACACTATACACTGCCTTCTCACACTGTGGACTATGTTTTTACACAATACACTGCATTCTTACAGTATGCATCATATTTTTATGCTATACACTGCACACTGTACTGTGGATTATATTTTTACTCTATGGACTACACTGTTCCATTATTGACTATGTCTGTACAATACACATTACACCATACACTGCATTCTTGCGCTATGGACTATAGGTTTACACTATACACTGCATTCTTGCACTGTGCACTATATTGTTACACTATACACTGCATTCTTGTACTGTGGACTAAATTTCTAGACTACAGACTTTTTTGTACACTGTATTCTTACATGATGGACTACATTTTACACTATGCACTGCGTTTTTGCACTATTGACTATATTTTTACACAATACACTGCATTCCTACTCTGTGGACTACATTTTTACATTATACACCACATACTTAGACTGTACACTGTTGTGTAATCACACCCTATCATCTGAAATTCAGCATAAATGTTTTGCAGTAAACAGATAGGGCACTGTATGATTGTATAATTTCTGGGTTACCAGCAACATTGTGGCTGGTACTCTATGGAAATACTCTCAGACACAGGACTGAAGGAGCAAAGTAAGGATGAAGGAGAATGTGAGGTGACTTCATTAACCCTGTTTTCGTCCAATCAGAACAGAGCCATGAGCACAGATGGAGCACGCATACACACACACACACACTCAGTTAGGCCTGCACTTGTGTATCAGCAGTTTGGTGCCATATGCTGTATCGTCATCACTCTGTTTTCTCTTTGCACTTGTTTATCTCTCTCTCTCTATCTCTCTCTCAGGGGGGCATTCTCGGTGGTCCGGCGGTGTGTGAAGATTTCCTCCGGTCAAGAATATGCTGCCAAAATCATCAACACCAAGAAGCTCTCTGCCAGAGGTAGGCGGAGCCTGACTGTTTGCACTGATTTACACTCTTCAAAATAAAAGTGCCACAAAGGGTTCTTTGCATGATGCCATAGAAGAACCGTTTTTGATTCCCAACACATTTTAATGGACGGTTCTATTACTTTTGTGAAGAACCTGTTAAGTTTAAAGAATCCCCATATAATGTAAACGATCTTGAAAGAGCCCATAAACTGGTAAAGAACCTTTAATACATTATACATTTACAGACACGGTGCCTACACTGTAAAGTAGGTCTGCTGTTCATGTGAAGGATTTGTTTCACAGACATGCATGTATATACAGTATGTGTTTATGTATTCATAGACATATATAACCAAACGGATAATTCTATAAAGTATAAAGAGAGTAATCTGAGGGCTTCAGCTGGTCTTTTCTCTGCTCGGTCGGTGCTGAGATTGAACATGTGAGTGACCTAGTTCTTTCATATTGGTTTGCTTTACTGCATTTTTGCCGGTGGGCTGTTTGCCTGCAGCTCCACAAGCAGCAACCAGTCATCTTCCTTCTACCTTCATAACGACCAGTCAACTTTCTCTTACCTTCACGACAACCAATCATCTTTCTTCTACCTTCACACCAACTACCTTCATAACAACCAGCTGTCTTCCAACTACCATCACAACCTATCATCTTCAGCATTTTGCAACTATGTTTTGTTGCTTAAATATAATGCAGATGTCTTCTCATATAGAACAAAACCAAACCAAACAAAACCTGCATACAGTAATGAACTTCGGTCATTGCTAGGATGTTAAGATAGTGTGTGATCTACAAATAGTGCATCATTTTTTAAACTGCATCACTTTTTCAGTCTCCATATATGACATGATAGCAGCGTCTTTATATCCAGAACTGGAGCTGCCCAGGGGTGTGATTAGGGTCTGAATATGGGCTACAGCCAGTGGTCTTTATTATGTAGCCAAAGGTCTCTTTTTACTGCCAGACTATTTAATATGAATATGAATATGAATATGAATTATGGGCTTATACAGCTACTGAAACTACTGTGGTGAGTGTATCTCTGCCTCATCCCTGCTTGAGCCGCTAGACTTAGTGACTTCTGGGGCCCTTTTTACTGAGTGAATTTA
This sequence comes from Colossoma macropomum, assembly GCF_904425465.1. Lineage (NCBI taxonomy): Eukaryota > Metazoa > Chordata > Actinopteri > Characiformes > Serrasalmidae > Colossoma > Colossoma macropomum. The sequence goes on along the minus strand of NW_023494796.1, from coordinate 6,570,923 downwards.
TTTCTAAAAAAGCAACGAGTGACAAATCTTATGAGGAGGAAAGCAAGAAATGTAAATCTTTTATAGGACTATTGTAATTTATTCCCATGCATGCTGACCATTTTCTTTACTGAGTGTTCTAAAGTGTAGCTTTAGTCTCCATGGTAGCCACTGTATGATTTTCTGACATGGTTTACAAAGTTATTTAGTACCCAGTTTTATCAGTCAGTTTTCATCATAGGTTATTACAGTACAGCAGTTATCATGGTCAAAATACCTAAAATTGGATACCTAAAATTTATTTCATAGATAAAAAACTGGATATTTTAATGATATATTGACCACTGAACTGGAAACGTCCCCAGGTTTCAATGTAAGAAATCTGGTCACCAAAGTGTGAACAGATGACCTGCTTGGACTTTTCCTGCGTAAAAAGCATGCCACGATCACTAAAAACGCCTGTTAATGCACACTGTCAGCAGGCCCTAAATTGGTGTTAGATATGTCAGTGTGAACACTGACAGAAGCAGAACCAGATCAATCGTGACACCAAGGGTTTTTACAGATGTACCTGATGCAACTGAGAAGCTATTAAGTTTAAGCATTAAATTAGACAGTTTGTTTCTAGCAGCTTTTGGACCAAGAAGAAGAACCTCTGTTTTATCTGAGCTGAGTAGAAGGAAGTTACTCGATATCCAGTCTTATATGTCTTTTAAATCTTATTAAGTTGAAGTTTATCATCTGGTTTGGTTGATATATACAACTGTATGCCAACAGCGTAGCAGTGGAAATTGATGCCATGTTTACTGATGATGGTACCCAGTGGTAGCATATATAATGTGAATAATAGGGGTCCTAAATCAGAGCCTTGTGGAACACCATACTGTACTTTTGTAAGAAAAGATGATTCACCATTTACATTCACAAACCAATCAGTCAGGTAAGATCTGGTTATTTCTTGCAAAGTCTAGAGTGTCATTGCAATGATGAGTGGATCCTGTGGTTTGTCAAAGTAAATATAAAACCTCTGACAGTTATTACTTTATTTGAGAGTGTTATTAAACTTGATAAAAAGTCAAATTCCTGTAAGAACTCAGAATACAGCCCTCGTGGCCTATAGATTGACTTAGTGAAAATATATATTCATATTTGTGAAAATAAATTGTTATTTGTTCCTTGATCACTCATACTAAGAAAAAAGAATTTCAAAAGAAGAGAATTTATAGCCTGGTTTCTGGTTCACACCTAAAGTTTTTGTAGGAAGTGTTGCTTTACTTCCACTCCAGCTCCTTAAATGAGGGCTATGTACATAACTGTAGCCTGTGAGCGTGGCTTCATTTACAGCAAAGTATTCACAACAGTATGAATTGTTTTCTTGTTAGGAATTTGATTATTATGTAATATTTAAATATTTGGTTATCAAATAGCAAAACCAGTGAATATACTCATTTCCAGTGTTAAAACTGTGTTTCTTAAACTGAGATTATCCTCTGTGTTTCATCTAGAGAGTGCTATTTTCTTGTTTTTCTCTCACGGCCTTCTGCCGACGCTGCTTCAACGCGATCAGTCAAATTGGAAATATCCTAACAGGAGTATATGCAAGGAAATGGCGCATCTGGCTGATTGCTGTTCTGCCATTCTCCAGTTTTTCGGTCGTTAGTCTGGCCCTGATGCAGAACTCCAGGTCAACGGTGGAGGGGCCAGCAGTGGAGTGGTCAGTGGTGGAGAGGTTAGTTGTGGAGGGGCCGGGGTAGACGGGTAAGCAGTGAAGGGCCCAGCATTGGAGGATTCAGTGGTGGAGTAGTCAGGGGTGGAATGGCCAGAAGTGGTGGGTTCAGCGGTGGGGGGGTCAGTGGTGGAGGGGTCAGTAGTGGATGGCCCAGCGGTTGAGGGGCCAGAAATGTAAAGACCAGAGTTGGAGAGGCCAGTCGTGGGGGGGGCAGCGGCGGAGAGGCCAGAAATGGAAAGACCACTGGTGGAGGGGTCAGCTGTGGAGAGGCGAGCGGTGAAGAGGCCTATGGTGGAGAGTCTAGCGGTGGACAGGTCAGAAGAATCAGGAAAGAATGGGCTATGTGAGCTAGACAAGGCAGTATCCTCAGTTGGAGATGAGGCTGAAGAGAACCTTTGCAATCTATCCTGGCCCGTTTAGGTCTAAGTGTGTGACCACTGGTGGATTTGGGCTGCTGGCCCGCAGAGGCAAGATTAAATTATTTCTCCTGCTCTGACTGCTGAAAGACATTAGAGGATAAAATATTCAACAATGTATTATTCTCATTTTAGGGTTATCAAGAAATATGGGGACAAGAAATGACCATTTTTAATGAAATTAAAAATAGTATGGTGACCTTAGGCCCAAAGGTCAAAGAGATACATATCCATAATGAGGTCCTATGGGAAAAACATACCGTACAAGGTCCAGCAAGGACCAAACACAGAACGTTGTTGTACTACTGGGACACTATCCCTCATGTCCACGTTTGGTGACTCTAGGCCCAAAGATCAAGGAGATATGACCCCTAGATGCTTTGGTACTCCCAGGACATTTTGATGGTTAAATGCAAAGTCAACACCACAAGCACGTTGAGGGACTCGAGTCCAGTTCACCTGTGCAGGTCCCACATTCGGTCTGAGCTCGCCGTACTAAGAACTTGGTCTACATCTTGGGTTTTATGGCCTTTGGATACTTTACAACTCTTGAGACACTTTTGTACTCTTACTAGTGAGTCCAATGTTGCCTCTAGGGTTGGTCCACTGCCAAGAATGGCCACTTTGGTACTCTAGGGTGCTTTATAGGAGTAGCAAAGCACCCCAACAATACAAAAAGCACAATAAACAAGGACATAGCACCATCAATGTCGACTGCACTGATGGAGAGGCTGTAAAAAACCAGGCAATCCATGACAGTGTACCTAAGGCTCGAGCAAACAGACCTGTAATTGTTCGTGCAAAAGAGTACTTGCCTCCTAAAGTGGGTGGGTGTGATTCAGAAGCAATCCGTCAGCGTAAAGTAGTAAGAAAGCACCTGAGGACCCTTAAACACTCTCGGTGGGGGTACCCTTAGGTACGGTGTCAATTTGAAGTAGTGTAGGGAGAAAGCTTTCAGTACTCTGGCCTGGGTCAAACCTTGAGGTCAGGATTCCATTTGTAGTCGTGTAGGGCAAAGGGTTCCCAAAGTGTCCCAGGATGCTTTAGTACTCTGAGCAGGTCACCAGTTCTTGCAGAGATTGTAGGTGTGGTGTAGGTCATTTGCAATTGTTGCAGAGGCTAGGATGTAGGTTAGTGGTCTCCAACCGTGGTCCTGGAGAAATACCTTCCTGCAGAGTTTAGTTCCAACCTGTATCCAGTAAGCTGCCTTGCCCCTTCCTGAACTCTAATACATCTGATCCAACTAAAAGGGGACCTGAATAGTGGTTGATTTGCTGGAGCAGGTGTGGGAGTAAGTGGTTAGAAAGAGGCTCTACAGGAAGGTGGATCTTCAGGACCAGAGTTGGAGACCACTGGTTTAGGGTTTTGAGTTTAAGGCTTTGGGTTTTATTAGCGTGAATGTTTTAGATTTGCCTCTTGGTGTAGTGTTTCTGTGGTGTGTGGAGCTGAGAAAGAGTGAGGTAAGAGTAGTGTATGGGTGGGTGTGTGTGTGTCTGTGTGGTTGCTCACTCAGAGATTTTCTGACTGTTTCAGATCTCATTAATCTCCTGTTAAAGCAGAGCTGAGCTGCAGTGCAGAAGAGAGAGAGAACGAGGAGGATTAACTCATAAATCTCTCTTATATACACTCACCATCGTCTTCCTCATCCTCCGCCTGTACACTGCGCTGTTTACAGGGTTCTCTGTTCAGACTGATTTGCTATCGGCTATACCGCATCATATACGTTTTGTATTATATATTGGAATAAATGTTTATTTAAAAAAAGGTTGTAAAGTAAAACATTAAGTGTTGTGTTCAGCTGAATACAGCTCAAGTAGAATTTACTAATCACTGCTTTCTGCTTTTATCATCACTGTGCCAGCTTTTTTGGAATTACGTTTTGAAGTTTGATCCAGTTCTGCTCCTTTGTGTCTTTTTTTGGCACTTTATCTACAGCAGAAATGCTTTCAAAACAATCCAAACTAAACTATCACGGAAACTGGTTTCTGCCGTTAGTTGCCTGCTGTAGTGCTACCGTCTGAGCTCTGGCACTATCATTAGGAGATCCTGAAACCAAGGGATCATAACTGTCTTCTCTCTGGGTAGGATGGGCACTTGGCCTGATGCTAGCCAGACGACTGGTAGCTAAAATCACAGAATTAGCAGTGAGAGTTCTCCTCCAATGATGTTGCTTTAGCGGCAGTTTGTACAGATGTGGTGAAGGTTCACAACGCTACACTGAGTTGCTGCACACCTGATATTCACTGCATGCACGACGCTATGATGTAGCTATTTAACATCATTGTTGTTTTATTATTAAGTGCCATCACTTATTCCAAGCATGATGGTCTTTTCCATTTCAAATCGGCTCTTCTCAGAATGTGTCCAAAGTAAGAGCTTCAGTTTGGTTATCTGGGCTTCTAATCAGAGCTGAGGCTTGATTCATTTGAGGATCCATTTGTTTGTTGTTGTTGCCATCCAAGCTTCTCTCAAAAGTCTTCGCCAACGCCATAATTCAAAGGCATCTTTACTTTTCCTGTCCTGCCTGTTTATTGTGCAGCTTTTACACCCATAAAGAACCACAAAGAACCACACAGCCTGGACAGTTCTGATCTTTGTCTGTAGAAATGTCAGTATATGTGAAGATCTTTTCAGGTTCCTTCACCCTCGTTCCGCTGAGTGCCGTATTTCTGTGTCGTATTTCTTGAGCGCAATCCGATCAGGAGGTCCCTCCTGTTCACTGCTATGAGGCATAAAGTGGTGTATTTAATGCTAACACTTTAACATTAGCATAAAAACTGAACTCTGTTTTTTTTTTTACAGTGGTAAATAAACACAGTATTGCAGCGTCTCCTTTGATGCCAGTGCATGCAGTTTGGTGTTGATATCACTGATGGGGATTTTATTGGAGTGTGATGTTAGATTTAAGCTTAAGTGCTAAAGCTAAAATAGTAAACATGTCTTGGCTGATGAACCTCATTTGGGGTGGTGGTGGGGGATGTGTGGTTGAACTATAGCTTTAAAGTTTAGTTAGTCAGCTCTGGGAGTGTAGAGAGTATAATCTGCATGCAGGACCAGTTCCACTGCAGAAAGGAGAGGAATCTGATTGGAGGAGGAGTTGCTAGACAACAGATGTCTGACCGGTCGATAGGTGGAATACCTGTGGAGAGAGAGAGAGAGAGAGAGAGATAGAGATAGAGAGGAGAGAGAGAGGAGTTACGGTGAACAGAACTGGGCGCTGAGCTGAAATAGTCAGTCGGTCTAAACTCAGATCAGATTGTTCTGCAGTTTTCATCCCTCACATCTGAACCTCATTTACATTTACATTACAGTTCTGCAGTAAAGACCATTTACACTCGTCGTCATTTCGTATGAAGTGATAGCGGTAGGGCTAAAGTGCTAAGGTTTAAGTATTAGCAGTAGAGATACAGTATTAGCAGTAGAGTTAAAGCATTAGCAGTAAGGCTAAAGCATTAGCAGAAGGGTTACTGTGTTGGGTTTGGGATTATGGTGGTACAACTGAAGCATTAATGGTTTACGGGTTCAAAGCTGATAAAGTCTGTTTACCAGGATGAGACTGAGAATAATTTTACTATAAAGGTCTGTGGCAGTAAGAAAAGGAACATTACTGTAAACTGTGTTGTGTTGCAGTGTTGTAGTCTATGATGCAGTGTATTGTGGTGTTTGTTGGAATGTATGATGCAGTGTGTGTTGTAGCGTTTGTTGCAATGTTTATTGCAGTGTATGGTGTAGCGTGTGTTGTGTTTGTTGTAGTGCATGATGCAGTATGTTGCAGTGTTTATTGCAGTGTATGATACAGCATGTTGTAATGTTTGTTGCAGTGTGTGATGCAGTGTGTTTGCAGTGTTGTAGTGTATAATGCAGCATGTATTGTAGTGATGTATGTAGTATTTAATGCAAACGTATTGCAGTTGTTATTGCAATGTATGATGCAGCATGTGTTGCAGTGTTTGTTGTAGTGTTTGTAGTAGTGTATGATGTAGCGTGTATTGCAGTGTTTGTTGTAGTGTGATGCAGCATGTGTTGCAGTGTTTGTTGTAGTGTATGCGGCACTGTGTATTGTGGTGTTTGTTATAGTGTATGATGCAGTGTGCATTGCAGTATTTGTTGTAGTGTATAATTCAGCATGTACTGCAGTGTTCGTTGTAGTGTGTGATGCAGCATGTGTTGCAGTGTTTGTTGTAGTGTAGGATGCAGTGTGTATTGTGGTGTTCGTTGTAGTGTGTGATGCAGCATGTGTTGCAGTGTTTGTTGTAGTGTGTGATGCAGTGTGTATTGTGGTGTTTGTTGGTGTATAATTCAGTGTGTGTTGCAGTGTTTGTTGTAGTGTATGATTCAGTGTGTATTGTGGTGTTTGTTGTAGTGCATGATGCAGTATGTATTGCAGTATTTGTTGGTGTATAATTCAGTGTATGTTGCAGTGTTTGTTGTAGTGTAAGATTCAGTGTGTATTGTGGTGTTATATGTTACAGCATGTTGCAGTGTTTGTTGTAGTATACGATACACTATGTTATGGTGTTGTAGTGTATGATGCAGTGTGTATTGCAGTGTTGTAGTGTGTGATGCAGTGTGTATTGCAGTGTTTATTGTAGTGTACGATGCAGTATGTATTGCCTTGTTTGTTGTAGTGTTTGTTGTGCACGATGCAGTGTGTATTGCAATTTATTGTAGAGTATGATGCAGAGTGTATTGCACTTTATTGTAGTGTATGGTGCAGTGTGTATTGCAGTGTTTGTTGTAGTATGATACAGCGTGCACTGCAGCGTTCGTTGTTTATGTTACAGTATGTTGCAGTGTTCATCATAGTGTGTGATGCAGTGTGTGTTGTAGTGTGTATTGCAGTGCTTGTTGAAGTGCATGATGCCATGTGTTTTGTGGCGTGTATTGCAGTGTATGATGTGTGTGTTGCAGTGTGTGTTGCAGTGTATTTTGCAGTGTATGATGCAGAGTGTGATGTGGTATGTGTTACTGTGCTCAGAGCCGCATTAGTGTTTGAAATCGTTAAAGCAGGCAGTGACGCTCTGACTGTAGAACACTGGCACAGATTTACTACTTCAGCATGTTTTATGAGAGAGATTACAGGATGAGGAGAGTGGGGAGAAGACTGGGCGGAGGAGAGTCGGGGGAGTAGAGTGAAGGGGAGAGTGCGGGGGGAAGTTATTTATAGATTCAGTAGATCAGCGTGCCAGCTGTCCTGCACACAGACTGTAGAGCGGTGATGAGTCACTGCCCAGATCTGGAGCTGCACTCTCTGTACTGACCAGAGGAACCAGACTATCTAAAACCACTGTGCTGATCTGAGAGCAGGTTTTACCAGAATAAGATTACAATGGCACGTACGTTTTATAAATAAAATATTATCTACACTTTATTAATAATGCAGGTCAACACTTCATTTGATCCCAGACCAGATTATTCAGTGGCATTGATGTCCATGGTGTTGGTAATGGCTGTGTAAAGATACTATCCATGTGCTTTATTGAGATTCTGCTTTGAGCAGCTCGTCTTTCCGCTGTACTGGAGAAATGAATGCTGTGGATCAGCTCATCTGAGTAGAGTGTTCTGCAGGGAGAGGAACAGATGCTGGGTCCGGGGTCAATGTCAGGGGTCAGTTTTAGAGTTTGCTGCTGAATCTCTGCTGTCTTACAGCTGCTTTACAGAATATTCAGAATCATTTTACTCACTTTGTTTATGTGAAATATTTACATGTAAAGATGAAGATTTTTTTTTTACAAAACTATTTCTTTAACCAAGAGATTTGTGTGTAGAAGTGTGTAGAGTGTGGACTTGCATAGACTGTGGAGTTGTGTAGAGATAGGCATTTTTGAGTTGTGTAGAGTGTGGAGTTGTGTAGAGTTGTGTAGACTGTAGAGATATGTAGAGTTGTGTAGAGGTATGTAGAGTTGTGTAGAGATAGGCATTTTTGAGTTGTGTAGAGTGTGGAGTTGTGTAGAGTTGTGTAGACTGTAGAGATATGTAGAGTTGTGTAGAGGTATGTAGAGTTGTGTAGAGATAGGCATTTTTGAGTTGTGTAGAGTGTGGAGTTGTGTAGAGTTGTGTAGACTGTAGAGATATGTAGAGTTGTGTAGAGGTATGTAGAGTTGTGTAGAGATAGGCATTTTTGAGTTGTGTAGAGTGTGGAGTTGTGTAGAGTTGTGTAGACTGTAGAGATATGTAGAGTTGTGTAGAGGTATGTAGAGTTGTGTAGAGATAGGCATTTTTGAGTTGTGTAGAGTGTGGAGTTGTGTAGACTGTAGAGATATGTAGAGTTGTGTAGAGGTATGTAGTGTTGAGTTGTGTAGAGTGTGGAGTTGTGTAGAGTGTAGAGCTGTGTAAAGTATAGAGTTACGTAGTGTAGAGTTGTGTAGAGTTGAGTCCAGATAAACTAACTAAGCTTACGTCCGTCCTGAAAGCAGCCTGAATAATCTGAATGAAACACTTAATTCTGAAACATGTTTAAACTGTCTGTGATGAAAGTTTTATTGTTTCTCTTTCACTCACAGATCACCAGAAACTGGAGAGAGAGGCCAGAATCTGCCGACTCCTCAAACACCCCAATATCGGTATGAATAACCTCCTCAAACACCCCAACATCTGTATGAATTCTCTCCTCAAACACCTCAATATCGGTATGAATAACCTCCTTAAACACCCCAACATCTGTATGAGTTCTCTCCTCAAACACCTCAATATCGGTATGAATAACCTCCTCAAACACCCCAACATCTGTATGAGTTCTCTCCTCAAACACCTCAATATCGGTATGAATAACCTCCTCAAACACCCAGACATCTGTATGAATTCTCTTCTCAAACACCCCAACATCTGTATGAATTCTCTCCTCAAACACCCCAATATTGGTATGAATAACCTCCTCAAACACCCCAGCATCTGTATGAATTATCTCCTCAAACACCTCAATATCGGTATGAATAACCTCCTCAAACACCCCAACATCTGTATGAGTTCTCTCCTCAAACACCTCAATATCGGTATGAATAACCTCCTCAAACACCCAGACATCTGTATGAATTCTCTCCTCAAACACCCCAACATCTGTATGAATTCTCTCCTCAAACACCCCAATATTGGTATGAATAACCTCCTCAAACACCCCAACATCTGTATGAATTATCTCCTCAAACACCCCAATATTGGTATGAATAACCTCCTCAAACACCCCAACATCTGTATGAATTCTCTCCTCAAACACCCCAGTATCAGTATGAATTACCTCCTCAAACACCCCAATATCGGTAGGAATTCTCTCCTCAAACACCTCAATATCAGTGTGAGTTACCTCCTCAAACAACATCTATATGAATTCTCTCCTCAAACACCCCAGTATTGGTATGAATTACCTCCTCAAACACCCCAATATCGGTAGGAATTCTCTCCTCAAACACCTCAATATCAGTGTGAGTTACCTCCTCAAACAACTTCTATATGAATTCTCTCCTCAAACACCCCAGTATCGGTATGAATTACCTCCTCAAACATCCCAGTATCGGTATGAATTCTCTCCTCAAACACCCCAGTATCGGTATGAATTCTCTCCTCAAACACCCAATATGAGTACGAATCCTCTCCTCGAACACCCCAATATCGATAGGAATTACCTCCTCAAACGCCCAATATCAGTATGAAATTTCTCCTTAAACACCCCACTGTCGGTATGAATTCTCTCTTCAAACACCCCAATATTGGTATAATTTATCTCCTTAAACATCCCAATATTGATATGAGTTCTCTCCTCAAACACCCCAATATCAGTGTGAATTACCTCTTCAAACACCCTAATATTGGTTTGAGTTCTCTCCTCAAACTCCCCAGTATCAGTGTGAATTACCTCCTCAAACACTCCAGTATCGGTATGAACTACCTCCTCAAACACCCCAATATTGGTATGAGTTCTCTCCTCAAACACCCCAATATCAGTGTGAATTACCTCCTCAAACACTCCAATATCAGTATAAATTACCTCCTCAAACACCCCAATATTGGTATGAGTTCTCTCCTCAAACACCCCAATATCAGTGTGAATTACCTCCTCAAACACCCCAATTTCAGTGTGAATTGTCTTCTTAAACACCTCAAAATTGATATGAATTACCTCCTCAATCACCCTAATTTCAGTATGAGTTCTCTCCTCAAACACCCCAATATCGGTATGTATTCTCTCCTTAAACACCCCAAAATGTATATGAATTACCTCCTCGAACAACCCAATATCGGTTTAAATTCTCTCCTCAAACATCTCAAAATAGGGATGAATCACTTGCTCAAGCACCCCTATATCAGTATGAATTATCTCCTCAAACACCCCTATATCAGTATGAATCCTCTCCTCAAACACCCCAATATCAGTATGAATCCTCTCCTCAAACACCACAATACTGAATTCTTTTTTCTTTTTTGTTTTGTGGCAGTTCGGCTCCATGACAGCATTTCAGAGGAGGGTTTCCACTACCTGGTGTTTGATTTGTAAGTATTACAAACAGCAGCAGTTCAAAGCCAGGTAACTGTTCTTCATTTTATTATTCTGTGCTTAATTTGTACTGTTTCACTGGTGGTGGGTTCTACAGTTAGAACCACAAAACCTGGCAGGATCGGACCACCTTTACAAGAATACATATGCACATATGTATCTGCACACACACACACACACACACACACATATATATATATATATATATATATATATGCACATAATAACAACCACCATACCATGGCTGTGGCCTATCAACACCTTAGCAACTACCTGGGATACAATAGCAATGGCCTAGCAACACCCTAGCAACTACGTGGAATACCACAGCAATGGCCAGGCAACACCTTAGGAACCTCCAGGGGGCCCAGAGCAATGGCCTAGCAACACTTTAGCAACCTCCCAGGGTAACATAACCATGGCCTAGCAACACCTTAGCAACTACCCAGGATAAAATAGCAATTGCCTAGGAACACCTTAGCAACCAACTGGAATCCCATAGCTACAGCCTTGCTACACTTTATTTTATTAATGCTTAAGCTCTTGACCTTTAATGAAACATGTTCTATAAATAAACTTGTTATTTGTTCATTCATAATCTGGTGTATTGATTTTGATTATTGGTGTGTTGATCGGTATGACTTGACCTTTGACCCCAGGGTTACAGGAGGAGAGCTGTTCGAAGATATAGTAGCCAGAGAGTACTACAGCGAGGCTGACGCCAGGTAAACAGGGGGTCCTGCTAAAATCTGTTCATGCTTATTTATCATTTATTTAATTTATTCATTTAATGAAGTATGTATATTTATACATAAACATGGAGAAACAGGATCCACTAACTTGTACTTAAATAAATAATAAATAAATAAATAAAGTTTTACCCGGGGGGTTCCAAAAATAGGGTCTCTTTAAGCCCCCCAACTTTAAAAGAGATTAACCTGAGCTTATACCGCTCCTTTCATTTTAGTATTCATCATACTCTCTCTCTCTCTCTCTCTCTCTCTCTCTCTCTCTCTCTCTCCGTCTTAGTCACTGTATTCAGCAGATTCTGGAGAGTGTTCATCACTGCCATGTTAACGGGATCGTCCACAGAGATCTGAAGGTCAGGAGACTCAGACTCGCCCTTTGGCCTCCGATAGCGCAGTTAGCCTGTAGTGATGCAGTGTGTCTGCACCAGTTAGCTCAGTTTGTGACACTGTACTGTTAGTACTGTTAGCTCTAGAGTAGCTCTAGAGCTGTAGTTAGCTGTAGTGTTAGCTCTAGCGTTAGCACCAGTATAAGTGCAAGCTCTAGTGTTAGCTCTAGCATTAGCTCTAGTGTTAGAGCTAGTGTAAATGTTAGCTCTAGAGTAGTTCTAGTATTAGTGCCAATGTAAGAGCTAGCTCTAACTCTAACTCTGGTGTTAGCTCGTGTTAGCTTTAATGTTAGCTCTAGTGTTAGCACCAAGTTCTAGCTCTAATGTTAGCTCTAGTGTTAACTCTAGTGTTAGAGCTAGCGTAAGTGTTAGCTTTAGGGTTAGCACCAGTGTAAGTGCTGGCTCTAACTCTGGTGTTAGCTTGTGTTAGCTCTGATGTTAGCTCTAGCGTTAGCACCAAGTGTTAGCTCTAGTGTTAGCTCTAGTGTTAGAGCTAGTGTGTTAGCTTTAGGGTTAGCACCAATGTAAGTGCTAGCTCTAACTCTGGTGTTAGCTCGTGTTAGCTCTAATGTTAGCTCTAGTGTTAGCACCAAGTGCTAGCTCTGGTGTTAGGTCCACCCTCAGACCACCCAGATAACTGTCCTCCATACAAGCTGTACATAGTTTTTGATCTCCTCAAACAGATTTTAAATGCACACAGACTTTTATTTTAGAAAATAAACAAAATAAAAGACTTATAAATATTACAAACAGCTGAGAGAAAAAAAATAATGACTAGGCCTGATATAAAATGATTTTATAGAAAACGTTGCTGACACTGAACTTTTTTACAGTGTATAACTAAGAAAAGCAAGGTAGGAAAAATCAGTAAATTGGACTGTGAGTGGAAAATGAGCAGTGATAAGTGGAATTTTGCCTATTACTCTGCTTAATTACCAGTGGGCAGCCTGGAAAATGCTGAGCAAAACGCCAGTGGACCACCAGCTTTGCCATCAGTGGGCTGACATTGGTCCACTATCCTCTTGCTCTCAGGGTAGTGTAAACTCTAGTGTTAGCTCGTGTTAGCTTGCTAGTTCGAGTGTTAGCTCTAGTATTAGCTCTAGTGTTAACTCTAGTGTTAGGGCTAGTGTGTAAGCTCTTCTGTTAGCGCTTGTGTTAGCTCTTGTGTTAGCTCTTGTGTTAGCTCTAGAGCAGCTCTAGCAGATCTCTCTCCTGACGTCTGTGTGTGTGTCTGTAGCCAGAGAATCTGCTGTTAGCGAGTAAGCTGAAGGGGGCAGCGGTGAAGCTGGCCGATTTCGGTTTGGCCATAGAGGTTCAGGGGGAGCAGCAGGCCTGGTTCGGTAAGAGCTATAAACTCTCCTACTCTTACATTTCTCTTTACCTGACATTATTGTTTGGTACTGTATACTAATGTTTATCAAACACCTGTTAGTAATTAAAAGGAAAATTGGAAAATCCACTTAATGAAAAACCATTTCATAGTTTGAGCCGTACTGAGTGTTTGTGTTAATGTCTGTTCAGGCTTTGCTGGAACCCCTGGATATTTATCTCCGGAGGTGCTGCGGAAAGATCCGTATGGAAAACCGGTGGATATGTGGGCCTGCGGTGAGTGAATGCTGCAGCACCTCCTTCAGGCTTAAACACACACACACACACACACACATATATATATATATATTATATTATATTGACTGTAAAATTACATATATTAAGCATATATAAGCATATATATTATATACCTTATATACATTCAAATGCAAATCATATATATCAAATATACAGTCAATGAGAATGTATATTGTTTATATAAAATAACCAATAAATAAATATATGAATGTCACATGTTTATTTATTGATTTATTGTGCTATCGCCATGCTAATTTTGACACTATATATATACACACACACACACACACAATCACTAACACGTACAATCACTAACACACACACACGCATCACTGACACACACACCACACACATTGCCAACACACACACCACACACATTGCTAACACACACACATACACCTCTCACACATCAACACACACAAAATCACTAACACACACACACATCACTAACACACACACACACATCACTAACACGCACTCATCACTAACACACCACACACACATATCACTAACACACACACAAAATCACTAACACACACACCACACACATCACTAACACACACACACACATCACTAACACACACTCATCACTAACACACCACACACACATATCACTAACACACACACAAAATTACTAACACACACACCACACACATCACTAACACACACACACACATCACTAACACACACTCATCACTAACACACACACACCACACACATTGCTAACACACACACATCAGTAGCACACCACACACACATCACTAACACACACTCATCACTAACACACACACCACACACATTGCTAACACACACACATCAGTAGCACACCACACACACATCACTAACACACACTCATCACTAACACACACACACGCACATCACTAGCACATACCAAACACACACAAACACTAACACACCATTTACACATAATACACACAAATCACTAACACACACACCACACACACAAACACACACATCAATAACACACATCACCAACACACACCTCACTAACACACATCATTAATACACACTACACACACAACCACTAACACACACACACATCACACACGCATTACTCACACACACACACACACACACACACACACATATCACTAATATACACACACACACACCCACATATATCACTAACATGCACACGTACACACATAGCTTTTCAGTGTGTTTACAGTCACTGTTGTGTGTGTATGTGTGTGTGTGTGTGTGTGTGTGTGTGTGTGTGTGTGTGTGTGTTCTGTAGGGGTCATCCTGTACATCCTGCTGGTGGGGTATCCTCCGTTCTGGGATGAAGATCAGCATCGTCTGTATCAGCAGATCAAGGCTGGCGCGTACGACGTGCGTATAAACACAGTCACACTGCAGCTCAGCAGCTTCTCTACAGGACACAGAATGGATGAGAGCAGCACATCTGGGCACTCTGCCCTTGCGTAATGGCCCCGCCCCTTTTTGGGTGAAAGCAGCCCCTCTAATTTGACCGGTGGTACATGCAAATTTCGGTGTTACTAGTATTTCCAATTTGGCCCTGGCAATTTGACCGGATTGTTCGGATGACAGAGAAGTGACGAATGCCTGCTCTCATCCATATGAGCACGTTTGTTAGCAGATCCGTGATCAGCTGCAGTTAGTCTGATATGCTGTGATGATGTGCTGTGATGATGTGCTGTGATGATGTGCTATGATGATATGCTGTGATGATGTGCTGTGATGATGTGCTGTGATGATGTGCTGTGATAGCTGTACTCAGACTCTCAGTAGGTCAAACAACCAAACTGATTCACTCACAAATTGGCAGATTGGCAGTATGATTAATTGTAGGTTTGATTAATTGGTAGCTTGACTGTCGTCGTTGGTAGTGGTGTTTGGTATGTGGTGATTGGTAGTGTAACTGATTGGCAGTTTGACTGTGTGGTGATTAGTAGTTTGACTAATTGGTAGTTTGACTCTGGTTATTGGTAGCTTGACTGATTGGTGGTTTGACTGGTTGGTAGTTTGGGTGTGCGGAGATTGGTAGTTTAACTGATGGAAAAGTAGTTTGACTGGTAGTTTGACTGTGTGGTGATTGGTAGTTTAACTGATGGAAAGGTTTGACTGTGTGGTGATTGGTAGTTTGTCTAGTAATTTGCATGGTGATTGGTAGTTTGACTGAGTGGTTATTGGTAGTTTGACTGATTGGTAGTTTAACTGTGTCGTTACTGGTAGTTTGACTGGCGGTTTGATTGGCAGTTTGACTGTGCCGTGTTTGGTAGTTTGACTGATTGGTAGTTTGCCATGGAAAGGTTCGACTGTGTAGTGAGTGGTAGTTTGACTAGTAATTTGATGGCATAGTGATTGGTAGTTTGACTGTGTGGTGATTGGTAGTTTGACTAATTGGTAGTTTGACTGCATGGTGATTGGTAGTTTGACTGCATGATGATTAGTAGTTTGACTGCTTTGTACATTAACTCATTGGTGATTGGTAGTTTGACTAATTGGTAGTTCGACTGCATGGTGATTGGTAGTTTGGCTTTGTGATGATTGGTTTGACTGTGGTGATAGGTAGTTGGACTGGTAGTTTAACTGCATGTGATTGGTAGTTTGACTGTGTGGTGGTTTGACTGCATTGTGATTAGTAGTTTGACTGGTTTGTACATTAACTGGTTGGTGATTGATAGTTTGACTTTGGTGGTTGGTTCTCCTGATTCTGTGTTTGTTTGATTGACTGGTTGATTGCTTGTGTGATGGACTCTGTGATTGACAGGCTAATTGATGTTGTGATTGACTGTGATTGACAGGCTAATTGATGGTGTGATTGACTCTGTGATTGACAGGCTGATTGACTCTGTGACTGACTTTGTGATTGACTGGCTGATTGATTGTGTGATTGACTCTGATTGACTGGCTGATTGATGGTGTGATTGACTCTGTGATTGACTGGCTGATAGATTGAGTGATTGACTCTGTGATTAACTGGCTGATTGATGGTGTGATTGACTCTGTGATTAACTGGCTGATTGATGGTGTGATTGACTCTGTGATTATGTTGTTGTTTGTTTGTTTAGTTTCTGTCTTCAGAGTGGGACACAGTGACTCCTGATTCTGTGTTTTATTGACTGGTTGATTGCTTGAGTGATTGACTCTGTGATTGACAGGCTGATTATTTGTTTGATTGACTCTGTGATTGACTAGTTGATTGATTGAGTGATTGACTCTGTGATTGACTGGCTGATTGATTGAGTGATTGACTCTGTGATTATGTTGTTGTTTGTTTGTTTAGTTTCCGTCTCCGGAGTGGGACACAGTGACTCCTGAAGCCAAAGATCTGATTAATAAAATGTTGACCATCAACCCGTCCAAACGCATCACTGCCGCCGAGGCTCTCAAACACCCCTGGATCTGTGTATGTACACACACTCACACTCATACACACACACACACACACTCGCACACACCCACTCACACCCACTCATACACACACACACTGGTTTAAATGCCCGAATGCAGTAAACAAACATTTCACCCAGAAATATGATGATGACACATCATCTCTCTCTCTCTCTCTCTCTCTCTCTCTCTCTCTCTCTCTCTCTCTCTCTCTCAGCAACGCTCCACCGTGGCATCTATGATGCACAGACAGGAAACAGTGGAGTGTCTGAAGAAATTTAACGCCAGGAGGAAGTTAAAGGTAACATTCTCTCTCTCTCTCTCTCTCTCTATCTCTCTCTCTCTTCCTTTCTTTCCCTTCATCTAACCTTCCCCCATCTCTTCCACTTGTCTTCCTCCTCTTCCTCTGGAGTTCAGCGCTCCATCAGCAGAACTTTACTTCTTTCTCGTTCATCTTGTGTTCTTTCTCTGTTCTTTTCCTTCTTCTGTTCTTCCTCTTTTTCTTCACACTGTTTTCTCTCAGGGTGCCATTCTGACCACTCTACTGGTCACCAGAAACTTTTCAGGTACGTCTTTTCCTCTTTCACGCCGAGTGTCAGTTTTAACCTTAATCATTCCTGCAGGTTTGTTCATCCACACTCCACATTTCACTTTCTGACAGCAGTCTCAACATATTCTCTCATTTTCTCAAAGATTCACTCATTTTCTCAAAATATTTAAAACATTTTCTCAAAATATTTTAAACTTTTTCTTTAAATATTCAAAATTTTTCTCAAAATATTTTAAACATTTTTTTAAATATTCACTATTTTTTTCAAAATATTCAAACATTTTCTCAAAATACTCACTCATCTCAAAAGTTTCACTCATCTCAAGATGTTCATCCATTTTCTCAAAATATTCACTCACTTTCTCATAATGTTCATTAATTTTCTCATAACATTCACTCATTTTCTCATAATGTTCAGTTATTTTCTCAAGATGTTCTCTCATCTCAAAACATTCACTCATTTTCTTGAGATTTTTAGATCCTATGTTGAATGAAAAGTTATTAAATTTAAAAAAAAGAGTTCAGCAAAAGTCACTATTGCCAAGTCATTCATTTAACTCAGTACTCAGAGAAACTAAATCACTGTTTTGAGACAGAGCTGCTGTGAACAGAAGGAGAAATAAATCTCTGTGATTGTTCTGTATTTGAGACGGAGCTTCTTTATTGAATTTAGCTGTTTGTTTAATCCGTTTCTTATGGTTGTTTTTTGTATTTGATTAGATTATTTGTTGTTTTTTTATGTTTCTTTGTGTTTTATTCATGTTTTTGTGTGTTTTGCTCAGTAAAGCAGTCAGATTGTACTTTTATTCCTTTTTTTCTATTGATCATTTCTTTCTCTCCTTTTCTGGGTGTGATGTGTCTCTGGAGGTAAGATCCTGATTGGACGTGAGAGGTCGTTGTTACTGTCTGACCAATCAGACGCTCCGCCTGTTTGTTTGCTCAGTGAGCGCCCTCATGTGCATGAGAGAAGAATTACATTCACAAAGAGGCTTTTCCCCTCAGTCCTTCACACAGCGGTGATCTAAATATAACCTTTAATCACTGAGCTGAACTTTATGAATGTAATTCTTCAGAAAAGTCTGATCGATCCTCTGTGTCTCTCCTGAATCTTTATTCTGCTCGACTTCATTGTTTTACATGAACAGTTATGTGTGATGATGAAGCGTAACGAGGAAACTGTGCGTCGTGTTAGTGTGTAAAAGTTCTGTGGAACCTGCAGGATCAGGAGATGTTCTATCAGGATCTCTGTTAGAACTGGACAATCGGACATAAATCACGACATTTGGTAGAGCTGACACGAGTACAGATGTTTTTTGAATGTGTAAACATAAAGCAAATAGCAAAATACACCGATCAGGCATAACATTATGACCACCTCCTTGTTTCTACGCTCATTGTCCATTTTATCAGCTCCACTTACTATATAGGTGCACTTTGTAGTTCTACAGTTACAGACTGTAGTCCATCTGTTTCTCTGATACTTTGTTAGCCCCCTTTTACCCTGTTCTTCAGTGGTCAGGACCCCCATGGACCCTCACAGAGCAGGTACTATTTGGGTGGTGGATCATTCTCAGCACTGCAGTAACACTGACGTGGTGGTGGTGTGTTAGTGTGTGTTGCACTGGTGTGAGTGGATCAGACACAGCAGTGCTGCTGAAGTTTTAAAACACTGTGTCCACTCACTGTCCACTCTATTAGACACTCTTACCTCGTCAGTCCACCTTGTAGATGTAAAGTCAGAGACGATAGCTCATCTGCTGCTGCACAGTTTGTGTTGGTCATCCTCTAGTCCTTCATCAGTGGTCACAGGACGCTGCCCACAGGACGCTGTTGGCTGGATATTTTTGGTTGGTGGACTATTCTCAGTCCAGCAGTGACACTGAGGTGTTTAAAAACTCCAGCAGCTGAGAATGATCCACCACCCAAATAGTACCTGCTCTGTGAGGGTCCATGGGGGTCCTGACCAAGAACAGGGTAAAAGGGGGCTAACAAAGTATCAGAGAAACAGATGGACTACAGTCTGTAACTGTAGAACTACAAAGTGCACCTATATAGTAAGTGGAGCTGATAAAATGGACAATGAGCGTAGAAACAAAGAGGTGGTCATAACGATATGCCTGATTGGCATACAGAATAATATAAAAGCACCGTTCACTATTGTGCAAAATAAAAAGAAACACAAACAGCTGCTACATCAGAACTGAGAGCACTTTTCTGTGCACTGAAAGGCTGAAACAATTAACATACAAAAATAATAACAATAATATAAATATTTTTATTTATTTTTGTTTAGTTACTAAATATGTTGTGACAGTACTCATTACTGCCTCACACACTTAAACACAACATTGCATGTGTGTTACAGGTGTGTAGTTCAGGACGGAGGAGAGTCTGAACTGCTGGGTGTAATTTGGCTCTTTAGCCTAGTGGTTAAGTCACTTGTCTCCAGTGTGTCAGAGCAGAGCTCAGTTCCAGCTCAGAGAAGCTCATTAGGCCTCTAACGGTTTGTGCTGTGATGTAATAACGTCTCTCTGATGTTGATCTGTCATTGCAGCTCTAACGATGTGTTTATCATGGAAACTCATTTCATGATAATAATAAAATACGATTTATTGTACAGCCATAATCTCCATCTCCTCAAGAGAATATTGACTGGGACTGAGCAATAAGGCAAAAATCTCGTTCTAATATATTTCTCCACATCAGTCGATATGAATAATTACTGATATCTAAGTGCTTTTTTAATGCTAAAATTTACATCTGAACTGTATATACAACGTGGGGAATAGCTAACACTAGCTAACTCTGAAAGTAGTTAACACTAATTATCTCTGAAAATAGCTAATGCTAGGCGGCTCTGCTTACTAAAAATAACTAACACTAGCAAACTCTAAAAACAGCTAGCTAAATCTGAAAATAACCAACATAGCTAACTCTGAAAATAGCTAACTTTAGCTAACGCTGCCAACTGAAAGTACCCACCACTAAATAGTTCTAATAACTACAAATAGCTAACACAAGCTAACTCTGCTAATTGAGAATAGCTAATGTTAACTGACTGTGCTAACTGAAAACAGCTCATTCAAGCTAAGTTTAAAACTGAAAATAGCTTATGCTAGCTAACTCTGCTAACTGAACGTTGCTAATGTTAGCTGTGCTAGCTGTTCCACTGGTGTGTAACAGCGCTGTTATTTCATCACAGGTCAGTCTCTCCCCTTGGAGACCCCTCTTCTCCTCCTGAGGGGTCAGCGAGTGTTTGGTTGTCGGTCAGACTTTAGATCAGGAGAATTCACCGTTTTCTGACACTTTGGTCTGAGTTTGATCTGCACTGTGTTTCTGCACGGAAGCTCGACTGTGGCCAGAAACAAACACTGCACACTCACACAAACACACACAAACACCGCACATGCACACAAACACACACAAACACTGCACACACACACACAACACACAGGCACACAAACACCGCACACGCACACAAACACACACAAACAACACACACGAACACAAACACCGCACACGCACACAAACACACACAAACAACACACACGAACACAAACACCGCACACGCACACAAACACACACAAACAACACACACGAACACAAACACCGCACACGCACACAAACACACACAAACAATGCACACAAACACCACACACGCACAAACACCGCACACGGACACAAACACACACGAATAACGCACACAAACACACACTAACACCGCACACGCACATAAACACACACAAACACCGCACATAAACATACACTAACACCGCACACGCACATAAACATACACTAACACCGCACATGCACATAAACATACACTAACACCACACACACACACAAACACTGCACATAAACATACACTAACACCACACATGCCCATAAACATACACTAACACCACACACGCACACAAACACACACTAACACCACACACGCACACAAACACACACTAACACCGCACATGCACACAAACAACGCACACAAACACACACAAACAATGCACACAAACACACAAACAATGCACACAAACACACACTAACACCGCACATGCACACAAACAACGCACACAAACACACACAAACAATGCACACAAACACACAAACAATGCACACAAACACACACTAACACCACACGCACACAAACACACACAATTGCACTGAAACACCAAACACTCAGATACATGCACACAAACGCACACAGTTGCACACCAACGCATACAAATACACACAAACGCACACAAACGACACACTCAAACACCGCACACACACACAAACACACAATTACACTCAAACACCAAACACTCACATAAACGCACACAAATGCACCCCAACACACACAAATACACATAAGCACAGAATCACATAGAAACACACAAAAACACAAATGCACACAATCAAACACAAACACACACATGAAGACACACAGTCGCACAGAATTCGTCACGAATACACACAAATGCACGCAAACACACAAATGCACTCAAGTACACATAATCACAAAACACACAATCACACGAATAAACAAACGCACACAAACACGATCACACACAAACACAATTGCACACAAACACAGTTGCATACAAACACACAAACACAAGCGCGCACACACACACAAATGCACTCAAATACACACAAATGCAAACAAATGGATACGATCACACACAAACACAAATGTGTCATGCTGAATGTGTAATTCACATCGCTGCAGCAGGGGGCGCTATAGAAACCCTCCACCCCATCAGAGCTCGTCAGTGTCTCCTGTCATACCTGCGGTTGTTTGTGTGTGTGAGCTCACTGCTTAATTCATAAAGTAAACAACACATTTGTCCACTGCAGTGACCGATGACATCACTCACTGCTGCTCCGGCTGTGTCTGTTTCTGGCCTCACCTGCAAATGACCTGCATTAACTTTGTGTTTAGAGCCTTTTAGGGACAAACCGAACTGCCTGCAGCATGAACAGCAGTCTGGCAGGCTGACGAGCTGATATTCACATCTGTTTCTTTCTTTCTTTCTTTTTGCCCCACAGCAGCGAAGAGTTACCTGAATAAGAAGTCAGACGGAGTGAAGGTGAGTAATGTCCACTCACAGCAGCTTTTACAGTAAAATCATTTCCCATGAACACTTGCAGTGTCTGGCTCTTTCCTGAATAGAGCTCATTTTACGCTGGGAACTCTTTAAAATGTACTTTTTTTGGTGATTTTTGACAAAATGTTAATCAAAGTTAGAGCTCGACTTTCAGAAAGTGATATTTCCACCTCAGGCTGTCAGATCAAAGTCTATATCCGCTGTTCTTCTTCTTTTCTGAAATATTCAGCATTTTTCGTAGCCCTGTAACCGTTTTTAGGGAGGTGTCAGTTATAAAGAGCTTTTAAAACCCTGAATCAGCTAAATTCGTTATTTCATAGCAAGAAATACAGATATTTTCATGAAATGCTTTTCGAACTGCAAAATTATACCTTTAAAGACAATTTTCACCATAAATGACTGAATAACAGTGTTGAATTCTGGGCAACAAGGTTGAATTCTGGGTAACAGGGTTGAATTCTGGGTAACAAGGTTGAATTCTGGGTAACAGGATTGAATTCTGGATAACATTGTTAATTTCTGGGTAAGAGTGTTAAATTCTGGTTAACAGGGTTGAATTCTGGGTAACGGTTGAATTCTGGGAAATGGAGTTGAATTCTGGATAAAGGGTTGAATTCTGGGTACCAATTTTGAATTCTGGCTAACAGGGTTGAATTAATGCAGTAATAAGTATTTAACACTGAGCAGAAGAAAAAACTTTTCATGATTTTTTTTTTTTCAAGCAACTTTCATTTCATTTTTATTTAAAAATAATTCAAGATTTAAAAAATGGATAACAGGTTTGTGAATTTAGCCTAAAATAACATTAAGGAGCGATTAGCTCGACAGGCTGCACATGCTGCATGCTAACTACTAATAATCACACAATTTACATAAATGATATAAAAATACATGATAAAATAAATAAATATGTAAATGTGAATTTGTCTATTTTTTAACAGTAATTTTGTCAACAGGGTCGAACAAGCAGCAAAATCAGTGTTTTGTGAGTAAAATGAGAAAACAGAATGAGAACACTGACCTGTGTGATGGTCATCCTGCAGAAAACTACAGCTTCCTGTTTATATCATAATAAATGGAATGTTCCATTTTTACAAGAGGGGAGCAGGTTTGGACAGCAGGGCTGCGGGACACAGGTTAAAATGACTGTTTTTGTTAAATTAAAATGTTAGTAAATAAACAATACGTTTATTTTAGGTTGAAATACAGATCCACTCATTTTTTACAGAAATAAAATACAAACAACAACAGCCACTTTATCGCTTTTAAAAAGATAATAAACTGAACTCTGTTCATGGAAAGTGCCATTAACTGCAGTATATTAGAAGTGAACTGTATTAAGGAGTGTTACAGTTGTATAAACGGACATGTGTCCGTTACTAAAATGCTAATGTGAGTGAAATACAGGCTTTAAATCAGCTCCAGTTTTCAAGCTTTGTTATTGTACTGTATGTGTGCTGTATGTTTGTGCAGTGACTGGAATGCCAGCCACTTCCAGCCTCCTTCTCATTTTATCAGTTTAGTTCTCTTCTGTGTTGTTTCTGTTCTTTATAAAGTTAAAGAAAGGAAGAGAGACGCTTCACAGATTCTCACTCTAATAAACACAGAGAAACGGAGATCATGGCATAAAGGACAGGGCATACACTAAACAGTCTACAAAGTGAGGACGGTCTCACACTTAAAAGGCTCATGTTTGTGATGTCACAAAAACCTACAGCAGTTTAGCTTCACCATTCAGTCTACAGCAGTTCAGCCCAGCCCATTCAGTCTACAGCACTTTAGCCACTCCCATTCAGCCTACAGCAAGTTAGCCCCTCTGATTCAGTCTAGAGCCGTTTAGCTCAGCCCATTCAGTCTACAGCAGTTTAGCTCCACCATTCAGCCTACAGCAGTTTAGCTCAGCCCATTCAGTCTACAGCAGTTTAGCTCCACCATTCAGCCTACAGCAGTTTAGCTCAGCCCATTCAGTCTACAGCAGTTTAGCTCCACCATTCAGCTACAGCAGTTTAGCGCCACCATTCAGCTACAGCAGTTTAGCCCCACCATTCAGCTACAGCAGTTTAGCTCCACCCATTCAGCCTGCAGCAGTTTAGCTCCACCCATTCATCCTACAGCAGTTTAGCTCCACCATTCAGCCTAAAGCAGTTTAGCTCCACCATTCAGCTACAGCAGTTTAGCTCCACCCATTCAGCCTGCAGCAGTTTAGCTCCACCCATTCATCCTACAGCAGTTTAGCTCCACCCATTCAGTTACAGCAGTTAGCTCCACCCATTCAGTCTACAGCAGTTTAGCTCCACCTTTCAGTTACAGCAGTTTAGCTCCACCATTCACTGTCCGTTTTTTTGTGCTCTGTTCCTGCCATGTGTTTTGTTAATATCTGATTTCCTCCTCACGCCCCCTACAGGTCAACAACAAAACCAACATAGCCAGCAGCCCCAAAGACACAGGCCCCGCCCCAGCACTGGTATCCACAGCGACAAACCCCTGACCCCGCCCCCTGCATGGCCTTTCCACCAATACTGTGTGTGGTGTCTTTTCTGTCGGACAGAAACATTAAAAGCTTTAGTGATTTAAAGATATACATTCTTATTTATCTCTTCAGTAATAAAAGGTACACTAAGAAATATATTTTTATTCTAATTGTAAGTATATTAAAACCTGGCTCTATCATAGATTTAAGTATTTTGAATTGAGTTCAAATAAAATCTTATAATAAAAACTTTTCGCTCTGTTACGTAAATAGAAAAGAAGATTATTCTTTCAGCTCAGTGATTAATCTTACCCTTTACTCAATGTTCAACGAGTGAAATCATTTTTATTGTTTTGTTTTATCCTATTTTCCAATCTAATGAGTTAACTGGCGTCTCTTAAAGACTTAGAAGTTATTGGAACAGCTTACTAACTCGCTATTACTACAGTTAACTCACTATTACCACAACTAAATCTCTATTACCACAGTTAACTCCCTGTTACCTCAGCTAACTTACTATTACCACAGTTAACTCCCTGTTACCTCAGCTAACTTACTATTACCACAGTTAACTCCCTGTTACCATAGCTACTTACTATTATCAGAGCTAATTAGCTATTACTACAGTTAACTCACTGTTCCCACAACTAACTCACTATTACCACAGCTAACTTGCTATTACCACAGCTAACTCACTACAGTTAACTCACAATTACCACAGTTACCTCCATATTACCAGATGTAACTCCCTATTACCACAGCTAACTCACTGTTACCACAGATAACTTATCAAGAGTTCGGATTATTCTAATAATTAAATTAACAAATTAGCCATTGTTTTATCAGTTGTACAGTTGTGTCTGGGTTCTACATTCAAAGGAAAGTCTTAGGATAGTGTACCTTTTATAAAAAAGATATGAAGCTACTCTGTGTTTCGCTGTTATAAACCTTGTACGTTTCTGTACCGTTTAATCTCTGAGTCCGAAACCCAGATTCTGCACATCTGTGATATGTATGTGTATATTAGGACTTAATAATCATTAATACTATATTGGCCTTTGCAATATTGACAGAAGGCGACAGAAGGCTGCAACATGTAAATTAGCCTCCAAAAAAATTTAACGTAAATAATTTTAAACAAACTGAAGCAGGCTAATCTTTAACCACGTCACATTATTGATCCACCATTGTGATACATTTACATTTATCGCAATCACAGTATACAGCAATGGAATCACAATGCTGGTATTTTGTCTGTATCACGCAGCCCTAGTGTATATACAGTCCACTCCATAATTATTCGTCCCCTTGGTAAAGATGGGTAGAAAATGTCTTTGTGCTCAAATCAGCTCAGTCTCACACTAAAAATATGAAACAAAAAATCTAAATTGATGTAAAGTTAGTCTCTTGGGCTCCCTTTACAGGTGACAGGTCAATCTCAGTCTGCCAGTGGCGGGAGCCCAGCTTGACTGAGTCATCTAAAATGGACCCAGCAGAGCAAGACCAGTTAAGAACAGCCTTTATTAGCCAGCGTACTGCAATTGGTAGACATGAACATGTGCTGCAAGAAATTCTGTCACATCTGTGACAAATTGTGTCACAGCTTCAGTCTCAGTCTAGTTACAAAGAGTAGTCAAACTCACACAGCCCACTACTCAGCCTTATCAACCAGATGAGGATTTGGGGAGTGATCCCTTACCCCAGGCAGCGTCTGTACTGTCAGTAATTCTGAGCCTGATCTCCCATCCCCTGAATGTTATGATCGGTGAACCTGGACAATGCCGTGGTTTCCTCCTGCAGTGCTCTTTTGCCTTTGGACAACAACCGTCTCACTTCCCTTCTGAATGTGCCAAGGTGGCCTACATAATTTCCCTCCTTACAGCAAGGGTAATTGCCATGGCCACCTCAGTCTGGGAGCATCTGCTGAATGCTCTACTGTAAACCAATTCATGAAGGCAGTAGCACGTATGATAATCCAGTTGGGGGTAGAGAGCAAGCCATTCACCTTTTCCACATTCGGCAGGGCAATCGCTCTGCATGCCATTAAGTTCCGGATGCTGGCAGCTGAAAGCGGCTGGGACCCTGAGGCTCTCATGGCTAATTACCAACATGGTAACAACTGAAGGATAAACCTGCAACCCGAGACTCACCCACATCTCTTGAGGACTTGTATGAGCTTACCCTTAATCTTGATAAATGCCTGCGAGAAAGACGTGGAGAATGCAGGGCTTCTCAGGTCAGACCTTCTCCTGGGCTCTCTATTCAACCTGAACCGCCTGTCTCCCCAGTTAGAAAGCCCTCTGAACTCCCAAAAGAGCCTATGCAATTAGGGAGCACCTGCCTTGCTCAACAAGAGTGAGATGCTCGTATGAGCGAGAGGAGGTGTCTGTACTGTGGGAGTCCAGGTCACATTCATAGTTTTGTGTCCTCAGCTGTCGGTAAATACCAGGGCCCGCCCCAGGAGGGGAGAGCTGTGATGGGCCCATACTTTTCCCGAGTCCATTCTCTCTGGGTTTTATCTTACTGTCACTGTTTCCTGGAAACGTGCAGAAATCAGTCACAGTGTTTCTGGACTTCGGCACAAATTTATTGATTGATCTCTGGAAGCCACTCTCAGCTTACCCCTTGAGACACTAGAACATCCTCAGTTTCTGCTATTGATGGATGGTCTCTGGGGTCAGTGACTGTGACCCAACAGACCCTCCCTCTGACCTTGAAAATCGGTCCTCACACTGAATTCAATTCCCTACTCCTTATTCCGTCGCCAGGAGTGCAACTCATCCTAGGGTTCCCCTCAGTTGGTTGGCATGATCAGTCACGGGGACCCCAGTGTTCAAGTTTTTGCATCAGGGAGTCTAAAATCACTTTTCCATTACCGGAAGACTCTCTTGAGATTCCTGGTACCTCCCAAGTACCCCCCAAATACCTGGATCTTCGAGAGGTTTTTAGTAAGAAAAAGGCAGAGACCCTGCCCCCCATAGATCTAACAATTGTGCCATCAGTCTCTTGCCAGGCGCTTGTCCTCTCCGTGGCAGACAGTTCTCCCTCTCAGGCCCTGAGCAAACTGCCATGGAGGGCTATATGCAGGAAGCTCTGGCATCAGGCTTCATACAGCCTTCCTCTTCTCTGACCGGGACCGGATTCTTCTTTGTTGAAAAGAAAGACAGTGTTCTAAGGTGCTGCAATGGGGGCATGGATCACGGTTAACTAGCCATCCGGGGTGACCAGAACCATAGAGTGATTTTGGTGGCCCAGTATTGATCATGATACGAGGTAATATGTGGCAGCTTGCCAGGTGTGCGCCAAGAATAAGAAACTAAAAAAATCTGTCCAGCAGACTTGCTCCACCCTCTCCCAGTTCCCTCTCATCCTTGGTCACACCTGTCCCTGGACCTGTTCTCCTAAGCATTCCACTTCATCCCACTGCTAAAACTCCCATCAGCCAAGAAATCTGCTACGCTGCTCTTGCAGCACATAGTGAGAATACATGGTCTGCCACAGAATCTTGTGTCTGATAGTAGCCCCCAGTTTGTGAGCTGCTTTTGGAAAGCCTTCTGTAAGCTCCTGGGGGCCTCTGTCAGCCTGTCATCAGGTTTCCACCCTCAGTCAAACGGGCTGAAAGAATCAATCAGATCTGGAAAGAACCTCACGCTGTCTGGCAACTAAATCTAATTAAATTAAAGGTTAGATTACTCCTGTCTTCAATGTGATGGAGCTAACTTACCATGAAAATATTTTCTCAGGAATTTTTTGTACAACTTCATCAAGGCAACAATAATTATGGAGCTATAATTGTGGTTTCACTATTAATGGAGTGTTTGTCTGCATGATCCTGAACAATGTGTTTGTGTAAGAATTTTTGTTAAAGAGTGAAGGAGACCATTTTCAGCAAATCTTTATAATTTTATTGTATAAGTAGATGTTAGTGTGTAGTGTGGATGTTAGCATACGGTATAGTTGTTAGTGTAATATGTTCAGTATTTTTTTTTCTGTAATTCTCTCTCTTTTTGTTTTTAGGAGCCTCAGACTACAGTCATTCATAACCCTGTAGAGAGGAACAAGGTGAGATTTATTCATTTACGGACCCTAACAGACCCTGCGGACCGTGCTGCTGGTGGGCTAATCTGGCGGAACCTTCTCAGAAGAAGCACTGTAAACATTTGTAGCTGATCTGTTTCTGTTTCTTTCTGTTCTTTTTCTCAGGAATCAACAGAGAGCGCCAACACTACAATAGAGGAGGAGGACGTGAAAGGTATGATCCAGTTTGTTTGTCTGTCTGTCTTTTTCTTTATTGGTCTTACCCTCTGTTTACCTGTATATCCATCTTTCTGTCTGTCTGTCTGTTTGCCCATCTGTCTTTTTTAGTGCTTCTTCACTTTCTTCTTCTCTTTATTGTCTACTAATCCCTCTCTTCTCCACTAGCATCTGTTAATCCATCCCTTGCTTTCTTGGTCTGTTTGTGGCCGTTTCTTGTTTAGATCTCAGGGACGTCTTGTTTTTGTTTGTTTGTTTTTTTGTTGGTTTGTTCTCCACCTGTTGTTTCCACACACAGCTAATTTAAGCATTAGTTTAATCTGGCAACCCACCAACTGCCCGCTAAACGTGGCACCCCAGCAGGCCCTGAGTAAGCCCTGCCTCCGGCCTGAGGGTGAGAGTTACCAACCACTGCCCTCAAACAGCCCTCAATGCCCCTCCAACTGCCATCAATGCCCCTTCAATTCCCATCAGTGCCTTTGAACTACCATAATGCCCTCCAACTGTCATTAGAGCCCTCTAACTGCCTATAATGCACTTTAACTTCCATTAGTGTCACTTCAGCTGCCATCTATGCCCTCTAACTGCCCTTAATGTCCACCAACTGCCCTTAATGCACTCCCAACTATCATTAGTGCCCCTCCAACTGCTCTCAATGCCCCTCCAACTGTTCCCAGTGCCCCCCAACTGCTATCAGTGCCCCTCCAACTGTTCCCAGTGCCACCCCAACTGCCCTTAATGCCCGTCGAACTGCCATCAGTGCCCTCCAACTGTCATCAGTGCCTTCTAACTGCCCTTAATGCCTCTCCAAGTGTCATCTGTTCCTTTCAACTTCCCTTAATGTCCCTATAACTGCCCTTCATCTTTCCAACTCTTCTCAGTGCCCCTTCCAAATGTCCTCATTTCCCTTCTAACTGCCCTTATTGCCCCACTAACTGCCCTCAGTACCCCTAAAATGACCCTTTATGTGCTCTAAATGTGTTAAAAGCTCTGGACCTGCCTTTAATGACCTTCAATTTCCTTTAAGGCTGCCCAGCTAAGCTAACAGCTAACTGCCTAGCTAACTATTATACTATATTACTATACCACAGCCAACTCTTTAACTATTACAACAGCTAACTCACCAGCTAACTATTACCACAGCTAACTCACCAGCTAACTATTACCACAGCTAACTCACAAGCTAATTATTACAACAGCTAACTCACCAGCTAACTATCATGACAGCTAACTTCTTAACTATCACCACAGCTAACTCACTAGCTAACTATTACAACAGCTAACTCACTAGCTAACTATTACAACAGCTAACTCACCAGCTAACTATTACCACAGCTAACTCACCAGCTATCATCACAGCTAACTCCAGCTAACTCACCAGCTATCATCACAGCTAACTCCTTAACTATTACCACAGCTAACTCACCAGCTAACTCTTACCACAGCTAACTCACCAGCTATCGTCACAGCTAACTCCTTAACTATTACCACAGCTAACTCATTTTCTAACTATTACCACAGCTTATATCTAGCTAATTATTACCACAACAAACCCATTAGCTAACTACCATGGCTGACTAACTAGCCAACTATTACAAAAGCTAACTGCCTAGCTAACTATCACCACAGCCAACTCACTAGCTAATTGTGACCACAGCTAATTCCCTAGCTAACTACCACAGCTATGCATTAGCTATTTTTTACCACAGCTAACTCCTTAGCTAACTACCACAGCTAACTCACTAACTATTGTCATAGCTAACTCACTAGCTAACCTTTACCACAACTCATTATCAAACGCTGAACAATTCATACTGTTTATATCAAAATCTCAGTTTGAAAGAGTGCTATTTTAATGATGTCCCACTTTATTCAACATTGTCTGAGTTTAAATTTAACCCAACAACACTTTGAACTGTCAGTCTGGAACTGAACATCTTTATCTTATTAACTTCATTTAAAACTTAATTGATAGTACACAGCATATCCTCTTGTTATCAGATCACACTTTTTATAACATTTTTATTCTTTTAAAGTCACTAAATATATCCTAACCATCAGATTCTCATCTGGAGCCTTCCGGGCAGGAGACACTCCACCAAAAACTCCAAAATTGCTCAAGATGAAATGAGTTCTTTATCATGAATACATATTTTGAAAAACACGATTTAAAACTGATCTACATTTAGTAATATCATGTCTTTTTGCCCGGTAGGTCGAAGGTCCACTGTTGCTATCATGCAGTAGTTGTAGTTGAATTGCTTTTTATTTTCCATAATAAATTTGACTCTTTGACCAATTACGAGCGTCTCTTTGCTGTCCCTTAGCCTGCCATGTAATCAGTAAAGGTAAATGAGTCCTTTAATCTTTTGGATGAAAGTGTTGCCTGTGAATCTGACGCTAAACACTGTTCATTCTACAAATCGGACAACAAGGAATTCTGGGAAACACTTTCCTTTAGGCATCCATTTATACCCAGTCTAATGTGCTCCATCCTGTCTAGCATTCTGCTATCAGGGCGTTCAAAGTTAATACATTAATGTTGACAGTTAACAGTAACGCAGTGAATTATTACCACCACTAATGATTTTAATGCCATTAACTCATTAACACAAGGTACTGCTTAATAAATGGAAACAAAGGTGGAAATAAATAAGATGAATGTAATTAATCATTACTAACTACACAAAATAATTTGATTAATCATGAATAACACACAAAAGCTGTGTTTAGTAGCAATTGACTACACAAAACTGTGATTAATCACAATTAACTACACAGAAACTGTGATTAATTGCATTCAGCCACACAAAAACTGTCATTAATTGCGATGAACTGCACAAAAACTGTGAATAATCACAACTACACAAAATAATTAGATTAATCATGATTAATTAGATAAAAATGTGATGAATCACAGTTAACTACAAAAAATAATTTGATTACTTGTGATTAACTATGCAAAATAACATAATTAGCCATGATTACCTACACAAAATGATGAGGTTAATATGATATAACTGCAGAAATGTGATTGACCACAATTTATCACAAAATAAGAAATTGTGATTAATCATGAAACTAGTCAAATATGTGCTTAATCGCAGTTAACTACACCAAAAAATAATTAATTAATTGTGATTAACTATACAAAATGTGTGTAATTGCAGTTAATCACAAAATAATATATAATATACAAAAATAATGTGATTGTGATTACCTACACAAAATAATGTGATTAATTGTGATTTGACTGTAAAAAATGTAATTAACGGAAATGAACCGCAAAATAACGTGAATAATTATGATTGAACTGAAAAAATGTGATTCATTGCAGTTAACCACAAAATAATGTGAATAGATGTGATAATCAATCACATTTGACTAGTAGTGATTAACTGTACAAAATAATGTGATTCATCACAACTAGCTACAAAAATCATGTAGTTAAATTGTGATAAATTGCAGAAATACTGAAACTGATTACAGCAAACTGCACAAATCAATGTGAATAACCGTGATGGATGACTTTGACAGCCCTGGTCGCGAAGCTACTTAATGCTATTAACGTAAACTGAGGATAAAAACGTAATGGCTGAGCTGAGTGTGAACGTGTGATCGTGCAGCGCAGCGCTGGGTATAAACGGGCTCCTAAACTGAGTGTAAATGATGAGTAATGCTGACTGTGGTGAGGAATGCTGAGTCGTGGTTTGGCTGTGCTGCAGTGAGAAGTGCTGAGTCATGATTCCGTCCTCTGTGTGTTACAGCCAGAAAGCAGGAGATCATCAAAGTGACGGAGCAGCTCATCGAGTCCATCAACAGCGGAGACTTTGAGGCTTATTCGTGAGTGTGCACATAAACACAAACACAAACACGAATATAAACACAAAAGACTGTAAAATATCAGAGCTCAAAGCAGATCATCACAACATTTCAGCAAAATAAATCAGATAAATCACTACAAACTGATCCGACGTTTTGATTATATATCCTGATGTGGGTGCATATATATATATATATATATACATACATACATACATACATCATCTAAACCGCTTATCCTTCTGGGTCACGGTGGGGTGCTAGAGCCTATCCCAGCTGTCATTGGGCGGAAAGCAGGATACACCCTGGACAGGTCACCAGACCTGACTGCATGTTTTTGGACTGTCCAAAAACATATATATATATATACATATATGTATATATATATATATTCACAACATATAATGTCATAACATATTTTCAGACATCTGATCAACCACAATACTTTCAGAAAAGCATATTTTATTGTGACATAATTTATTATACTAACAATATATGTTGTCATATTGCCCAGTCCTAATAGGGAGAGAGAGAGAGAGAGAGAGAGAGAGAGAGAGAGAGCTGGGCAATATAAACATATTTATCATTATCATCATTATTGTTATTGTGATAGATTACATCAAAATATGTCACAATATGCTTTTCTGGGTGTATCCTGGATATCACATCAATACTTAAAATCACTTCTTAACTGCATTTTTGATTAAATAGAGAGCTTAATTAGTCTTGTTTCTTTGGGTTTAGTTAGAATTAATGTTAAAAGAGCTTAAGTAGTCCTTTTTAAATTGATTTAGTTAGGGTCCAAAGAGCTGAATTAGTCCTGTTTATTTGGATTTATTTAGGGCTAAAAGCTTAGTTAGTCTTGTTTGATTGGATTTAGTTAGGATTAGGGTTCAGAGAGCTGAATTAGTCCTGCATAGTTGGAATTAGTTAGGATTGGGATAAAGGGGTTTAATTAGTCCTGCTTAATTGGATTTATTAAGGATTAGGATAGAAAGATCTTAATTAGTCCTTTTTAGTTGGGTTTAGTTAGGATTAGGGTTAAGAGAGCTTAATTAGTCCTGTTTAATTGGATTTGGTGCAGCTCAGTGTGTGAAATGTGTAATTGGATTTGTAATTTTTAACAGTATTTTTTAATGTGTCTCTATATTGTCTGTTGTAACTTCTGATGTCACAAAAATAAATATTATGGCACATTGTGTATCATAAAATCATCTTTAAGCATCCTGACATTGTACCCATTTCGCCCAGCTCTGTGTAACTCCATAAAAAAATTGATATATTATGTGTGATTAAAACATATGTAATATTTTAGTCTTGAACATGTTACTGTGTTTAGAATAAAACCCTTCATACGTCTGATGTGTGATTTATAGATAGGCATTATGAATAATCTGTTCGTCATTTAACTGCAGTTAATATTTTGTCCTAAAATAGCAGAAGCAGAATTAAAAAACAGAAATAATCACAATAAATTTCAGTTCATCATAAAATACTAATAAAACACTGTAGTAAAGTTTAATAGTATGTTTTCTTTAAAATCAAGTAAAACATATTTTTGTTTGTTTGGCAGTAAAATCTGCGACCCTGGCCTGACGTCCTTCGAGCCTGAAGCTCTGGGGAACCTGGTGGAAGGCCATGATTTCCACAGGTTCTACTTTGAGAATGGTATCTAGAACTTTGCGCACTTTATCATTCTGTTTTTATTTTAAACATTGTGTCTTACATTGTGTGGAGAAAACTGGTGAATTATTGTGATCGTGTTTTGGATTTTGATCACATTTCTTAGATCTACAGTTCAGAAAGGTGCTACATAAACAAAGACTAATTATTATTATGTTTATGAGCTGAAAATCAGTGCAACTAAGTTAACCTTTATTAGTCCCACAGCGGGAAAATTCACCTCCACATCTGTGCAGTGAAACACCACATACACACTAGTGAAGACACACACTAGGGGACAGTGAGCACACTTGCCTGGAGCAGTGGGCAGCCCTATCCACGGCGGAGCAGT
This sequence comes from Colossoma macropomum, assembly GCF_904425465.1. Lineage (NCBI taxonomy): Eukaryota > Metazoa > Chordata > Actinopteri > Characiformes > Serrasalmidae > Colossoma > Colossoma macropomum. Next base: position 6,535,972 of record NW_023494796.1, on the reverse strand, counting down.
TGGGGGTTGGGTGCCTTGCTCAAGGGCACTTCAGTCACATACTGTCGGCTCTGGAGATCGAACCGGTAACGTTCCAGTCACAGGGCTGGTTCCCTAATTCCATCTTCTTGCGGTGTTAAAACCACACATAGTTGCACATTCAGTTTCCATTTTTCACCAGAGGGGGCGACAGATCCCTACAGCCTTTCCACAGGCAAACAGGTTTATAAACTGTAAACACTAAAGCCGTCTTTCACTGCAGAGCTGCTGGTGTGTTTGTGTTTTCCGTGTTGAGGTCTGTCTAAGGGTAACAAGCCGGTCCACACCATCCTGCTGAACCCTCACGTCCACCTGATCGGCGAGGACGCCGCCTGCATCGCCTACATCCGCCTGACGCAGTACATGGACGGCAGCGGCCGGCCGCGCACCATGCAGTCCGAGGAGACCCGCGTGTGGCACCGCCGCGACGGCAAATGGCAGAACATCCACTTCCACCGCTCCGGCGCCCCCAGCGTGCCCATCAAGTAAGAACAGCTCCGTATTGATCAGTGATCGATCACCTGCAGTGCTGCTGTTATTCACACTTAGGTCTTTTAAACCGGATGTGATTGTGATGTGACTGAGTGAACACGGCACCAACTGGCCCCATGGGAAAAAGTAATTGCCCCCTTTAGTTACTCAGTCAGCCAATTATCTATGTTTAATTGATAATTGGGCTCTGTTACATTACAGCACACTCGGTCTCGATCACTGCAGGCCCTGCTGAAACTGGACATCACTTCAGAAGAACCTTTCCACCAATGTGGAGTAAAACAAAACATAACAATAATAGCAATAAAATCTTTATTTATATCTTTATTTGTGGAGCACCCACTGAGCTTCACTGTCTAATTGAAGGTGAGCTGAGCTCTTCTGAGTTTAGAAGCAGAATAACAGAAGAGACCAGAACGTTATTGAAGTATATCAGCCTAGGAAGAGTAACAAAACCCTTCCTGACGCTCTGCGACTTCAGAGAGCCACAGTGAGAACCATTATCTCCAAATAGAGAAAACCTGGAACAGTGGAGAACCTCTTCCAAGATGTGTTTACAGTATTGATGCTGTTTGTGTTTGTTTGTTCATTTGCTTTGTAGTTAACAGAATCAGTTCCAGCTGAAGAGGACCATCTTGTGCTAAAGCCTGAACTTCGACCCCAGACCCACCTGCCCAAGCACCATCTCCTTTACACCTGTACTGCCCCCCGCCCCCCCCGCCGGCGGGTCAATCAGACACAAACGGACATTATCTTATCAAAGGGAGTGAATTTTTAACATTTTATTTTGTGTTTGTTTTTCTTTCTTAAGCTGTTTTGGTATGCATTTTAAATGTATAGAAATGTAAAGATAGCCTTGCCCCTTCCACCCAAAGCCCTGCCCCTTCCACCCAAAGCCCTGCCCCTTCTGCCCCAACCCCACCCCCTCTGAGTCTAAACTGTATTTTTATGTCTGTTTATGTGTGCGTGCGTGTGGGTGTGTGTGTGCGTGCAATATATCAACATTTGAAAGATAAGAATGTTAATATTAAGCTTGCTGTTGTCATGGTGATGTACATATCGTTGTGGTTGTTACGAAAAAAAAACAAAACAAAAAAAAGAAAATGAAAAATACATACTTTGAATTTTAGCTTTCAGCAGAACTGTTACAGGCTTCGTTTATGACGAGTGAGTTTAGAGAGGCTGGCTGTTTCCTCCACGCCACAGCAGACGCATACATACAGAAGTATATACAAATATAAATATTAATATTAATATTGATGAGAATGTAGCATATCAGCCAGAGTCGTGCATGGAGGACTGTTTACGAAAGATCACGATTTTCTTCTTTATGTAACGTAATTCTTGGCCTTTTCTATCAATGCCATAGATACGGATATTTATTAAAATGAGGGTCGGTCATCATTTCAGTGATTTTATGTATTTACGTATTTGCATATTAACATATTTACATATCTTGCGTTCTGAATTTAACCCATTAATGTCCAAATCTGAAATGTGAAATTTTGCAGATTTGAGCACAAACTTAAAAAAACAATTCTAATCACACCAGCAGGCTAAAAAAGTGAGTTTTTATCATTAATTCATCATCAAATTCGGTATTTTGGTCACATGATCGATTTTTAAAACAAAAGAAAATGTGACAGCACTTTAATAATTATATAATGGCTACAAGTGTATTAATAAATGCTATCATTTGGATTATTAACCTTTTTCACTCGGTGACGTACAAACAATTATTCATTGTTCTGAGTTATAGAACCCTTAATAAAAGTTTAATTAATAATTTGATACTCATAACTCACCCAATTCATAATCATTATAACATTATGAATAAATGTTCATTATCCTTTTACTTTGTGATGAATTTTCTTAATTCTTAGTTAATCAAAATGTTTTTTTGGTGTATTTTAAACATGAATGATTCATCATTTTACCCCAGCTGTACAGTTGGGACTGAACTTTATGATGTATTGATAAATATATAATCATAAGATTATTTAATACGTTCAAATACATTTATAAGAACGCTGGAGGTTGAAGATTAAAACATGAATGAAAACTGAAAGCAAAAATCCAAATTATTCTTGATCAGGTTTCTATCAATTAAAATAGCGATTAACTATTAGTGAGTAAAAAAGTTAATATATTAATACTGTCATTTATTAATGCATATGTAGCAATTATAGTTAACAATCAACAAACTATGAAACAACAATTAATTCGCAAATTATTAGGTTTTGTAATCGTTACTGAAAATCTGTGAATAAAAGTAAAAACATTACATGAAACCCCCAAAATTCAAATGTTTACTTTTAGATGTTTATCTGAAACACAACTAGAGCACTTTAGACCAAACGGAAGGTTCTGTGGTGTTTTTATACTCATTAATGGGTTATTAAAGTTATACATTTATTGTACAGTAATGGGTTATTAAAGTTATACATTCCAACATGGAGGTTCTCTTAACTGATCCTGGATGGGTTAAGGTTCTATCAGTTGTTCATGGATGCATTAAGGTTTTATCAGCTGTTCCTGGATGTGTTAAGATTATATCAGCTGTTCCTGGACATGTGAAGGTTATGTCAGCTATTCCTGGATGAGTTAGGGTTCTATAAGCAGTTCCTGGACATGTGAAGGTTATGTCAGTTATTCCTGGATGAGTCAGGGTTCTATCCACTGTTCCTGGATGTGTTAAGGTTCTATTAATTAGCTGTTCTTGGCTGTGTTAAGGTTGAATCAGCTGTTCCTGGACGCAATAAGTTTCTATCAGCTGTTCCTGGATGTGTTAAGGTTTTATTAATTAGCTGTTCTTGGATGAGTTAAGGTTCTATCAGCTATTTCCCGACATTTTAGGGTTCTATCAGCTGTTCCTGGACGTGCTAAGGTTCTATCAGCTGTTCCTGGTCATGGTAAGGTTCTATCAGCAATTCCTGGACACAGTATGTTTCTGTCAGCTTCTGGATGTGTCAAGGTTCTATAAGGTATTCCAGGACAAGATAGGTTTCGATCAGCTGTTTCTGATGTGTTAAGAATTTATTAATCAGCTGTTCCTGGTCATGTTAAGATTCTGTCGGCTGTTCCTGGCTGTGTTAAGGTTCTGTCAGCTGAATCTCTGAACTTGTGGGCCGCATTCACAAAAGTATTCCTAAGAAAAAACGAAGGATCTTAAGACAAACACTAAGAAGTTGGTAAGAATGAAACAGATAAAATTAGTAAATTCTCAAATAATCTCTAAAGAAAATCCTTAAAAAAATGAAGGTTCTATCAGCTGTTCTTGGACATGTTAGGGTTTTATCAGCTGTTCCTGAATGCATTAAGGTTCTGTCAGCTATTCCTGGACGCAATAAGTTTCTATCAGCTGTTCCTGAATGTGTTAATGTTCTATTAATCAGCTGTTTTTGGATGAGTTAAGGTTCTATCAGCTATGTGTGGACATGGTAAGGTTGTATCAGCTGTTCTTGGCCATGTTAAGGTTCTATCAGCTGTTCCTGGTTGTGTTCAGGTTCTATTAGCTGTTCCTGGTCATGTTAAGGTTCTATCAGCAATTGCTGGACGCAATACGTTTGTATCAGCTGTTCCTGGATGTGCTAAGGTTCTGTCAGCTGTTCCTGGGTGTATTAAAGTTCTACAAGCTATTCCTGGACAAGTTAGGGTCCTAGCAGCTGTTTCCGATGTGTTACGGATCTATTAATCAGCTGTTCCTGGATGTGTTAAGGTTCTGCCAGCTGTTTCTGGCTGTCTTAAGCTTCTGTCAGCTGATTCTAGGCATTTTAAGGTTCTATCAGCTGATTCTGGATGTGTTAACGTTCTGTTCCTGGATGTGAAGAACCCTGAGGAACTCTATTTGTGTTGAAATATTCACATATTAATTCTGCTGAATGCAGGCTGTAAGCACACTGCCCCCTGGTGGCCGCCGCCCGTCAGCGTGCCACTCAAACGGATGATGTCATAGTGATGTCAGAAGGGAACGGTCTTCCTAGAGGAAAAAAACCTCATCACTAAAAGACTATGCTACAAACCGTCCATTTGTCTGTTTTTATTATTATTTTTATTACTTATTATTGTTGTTATTGTTATTTTCTTGGGGGGGGAATCATTCTCTGCAGAAACCCTGGATACAGGGGGTGTGATATATCATTGGTTGCCATGACGGCACTAGCAACTCAACATATTTAAAGAAAACGATAATAAAGGTGTGATATGTAGTGAACTCGCTCTGTTCGTCTCTGATTTTCTGCACTTTATAAGAAAGGAAACACGGAAATCCGACTTTTTTCCATTCTGGATTCACAACACAATCTGATTCCGATTCAGTTTCAGTTCTGATTTAAACTGGATCTCTGGACTTGTGGGCTCGAAACTTACGAAGGATCTCAAGACAAACACTAAGAAGTTCGTAAGAATGTTCTGAAATACAATTCTCGCAAAAAACATAGTAAATTCTCAAATAATCTCTAAAGAAAACCTTATTTTCTTTAGAAAATTGTTCTCATAAGTAGGCTATAGGTGATGTCATGTAGACGATTAATATCGCTTTTAGGTTATCGGAATTTTTTTAGTTTATTTTAACAATTATATTTGTGATATTCATTAGAAATCGCTGTTTAAGAAGTTCACTTACTGTTACTGTTAATTAGTACAGTCTGAGATAAGAAGTTTCATAAGTAAAATTCATAAGTAGTTAAGAAAAAAGGCACATTTAAGATTTTCTTTCTTAAGAAAATCTCCTTTTACAAAATTATTTAATTTTGTTTACAGTGAGAACCGCAGTCATAAGATCCATAACAGGGTTGAATGTTATCGTACAGCAGCGTTTAATGTAGGAGCTGATCAAATAGATTAGCACAGCTAATTTCCGCTAGCATCTTTCTATGTTATGTTATCGCCAAGCTAGCAGTGATGCACATTCACAGATTACAGATTACACATCAGCACCAAACATTGAAGTGGTGGTCCTCAGACGTGTACCCTCCATAGGAGACCACTTTACACGTTTACACTCCATCTGAAAACGTGCCTGAAGAGCTCCTGTTCGGACGAAGAGTTTACGTTCTTCGTAAAGAAAAGCAGAGACACTGGGGGATGAACACTTTACACTTTTATTCTATCAGCCGTACACACACACACTGCAGCCTTGTTTACTGTTTAAATGTCTTTCTGTCGTATAATAATAATAAACTAATACATGCTGTTATAGATATACTGTAAATACTGTATAGAAGTATATTATTATTATCATTGTTATATCAGACAGGATGTGGATTCATTCAACAGAAAGTGGAGCATCACAGTGAAAAGCAGCAGCAGCAGCAGCCGTGAACCACCATATTAATAATTCATTCATTCATTTTCATTCATTCATTCATTCATTCATTCATTCACTGACTGTCAATCACTCATTCATTCACTCACTCATTAATTCATTCATTGACTCAGTCTATCACTCATTCATCCACTCACTTTCATTCATTCATTCATTCATACACTGTCGTTCACTCACTCAATCATTTATTCGTTCATTCACTTACTTTCATTCATTCACTCTCTCATTCATTCTTTCATTTATACACTCATTCAGTCATTCTTTCATTCATACACTGTCGTTCACTCACTCATTCAATCACTCATTCAATCATGTATTCATTCATTCACTCATTCATTCTTTCATTTATACACTCAGTCATTCTTTCATTCATACACTGTCAATCACTCATTCAATCGTTCACGCATTCATTCATTCTTTTATTCAGATACTTGTTCACTCACTCATTCATTTATTTATTCACACTCATTTATTCACTCAATTACCCACTCAACCACTTTCATCCATTCATTCACTCGTTCGTTCACTCGTTCACTCACATGTTCATTCATTCATTCATTCATACTCTTCATTCACTCACTGCATCGTCTCTGATCCTCCTTTTTAACAGAAACATAAATATATCGTCCATAAATAAATAAATAATCAATAAATAATTAACACTGATTGTAACATTTTCTTCTTAACTCACACACAGAGATAAATAAATGTGTTTTACAGTGTCTGAAACGAAAAGCAGGTCACTGATTGGTCGGAGGATCAGAGAATGAGCCAATCATCTCTCTCAGAACCTTCAGCGCAGATCTGCTACATTCAGAATATTAAAGAGAATCAATCCACTCTGAGAAACACGGTGAGGCTATGAGACAGAGAGAGAGAGCGAGCAGGGCGAGAGACATACAGACACAGTGAGATATGAGTGAACACAGTTATTAGTGACGCTAGCTGAAGCATGCCTGCTAACTTCCTCCACACGCGGTTAATGTGCACGACAGTCGCGTTCAGACGCGTTTATATACAGAACCGCCGCCTTCACGGCGGAGAACACGCACACGAGTTTATCAGCTTTACCCAAAGAGCGCGATATAAATACTGTGTAGAAGGGGAAATCCATCCAGTTTTCTAAAATTCTCTCCATGATTAAGCGTTAAAGATGTAAACAGACTCGTTCAGAGTGGTTCGGTGTGAAACGCTCTGATCTAGAGGGACTAACCGAGTCAGAATTGTGGTGATCAGAACCAGACGAAGAGGTTAAAGAGCCCATATGGCTGAGAACCAAACACTGCGTTCAATGTCAAACATAAACACTGTTAAACATTCACCATTCAGCACTCAAATCATTCAGTAAATATCCAGGAACTAAACTGAACAGAATTTGTTGGTTTTGTGATGTCACAAAAAACAACTCATTAACATGTATCCAATTATTCAGCCTACATCAATGTACAGCATCTTAGCCCCGCCCATTCAGCCTACAGCAGTTTAGCCCCGCCCATTCAGCCTGCAACCGTTTAGCTCCACCCATTCAGCCTACAGCAGTTTAGCCTCGCCCATTCAGCCTACAACCGTTTAGCCCCACCATTCAGCCTGCAGCAGATTAGCTCCACCCATTTAGACTACAGCAGATTAGCTCCACCCATTTAGACTACAGCAGATTAGCTCCACCCATTTAGACTACAGCAGATTAGCTCCACCATTCAGCTACAGCAGTTTAGCTCCACCATTCAGCTACAACCGTTTAGCCCCGCCCATTCAGCCTACAGCAGATTAGCCCCACCCATTTAGACTACAGCAGATTAGCTCCACCATTCAGCCTACAGCAGTTTAGCTCCACCCATTCAGACTACAGTAAATTAAATTGACTGCCTTATGAATGCAGGGCCGCCAACCAGTACAGAGCTCATTTACATATATATCAGTTTTAAAGGCAATGATAACAGCCTGTTTAATGTTAATGTATAAAGAGAAGCTGAAATCACGCCAAACCGCTCCGAATCTGTCTACCTCTCACACTCTTAATTACGGATGAATTTTGAGAAATTTGGTGGAATTCCCCTTTTAAAATGCTTTAAAGATGAACAGTATGATATGAAGTGCAGAATTTTCTCTTTAACACATATAAACCAACGTCCTGAACGATCAGAGCGTTTCTGACCGTTTTCTTGATTTTTTTTTTTACTTTGTCACGATTACGAATAAAAAGGGTTTAATAATTTTTATAAAGAAAAAACAGTAAACTCTCTTTGGTCACGAAAAAGTGAAGAAACACAAACGAAACTCCACGAGATAAACGCGAAGGACGGTGAGAAGATGGCGACAGGACCCGCCCACAGCTTGACGGACAGGAAGACTGGGCGTGGCAGGAGTGAGGTGCACTGTGGGATTGCTGGAGCGCGATGCATAGGGAAATTAGGGGGCAGGGCCAGAGGAGGAAGGACTCGGAGGAAGAAGAGGAAAGGCGAGGCCTTCACTCCTCCTCTTCCTCCTCCTCTGCCCGGCCGCAGTAGTGCTGGACGAGGCGGCGGACGTGTTGCTGCAGGTCGTCATGGTGACGATGAGGGCGGTCCAGCTGTTCAACAAACACCCGCAGCCTCCCTCGAACGTCCTTCAGCACAGTTCGCTTCAGAGACTTAGTACTGCTCATCTTCTCCCTGAGAGAGAGAGAGAGAGAGAGAGAATAGAGAGAGAGAAAGAGAGAGAGAGAGAGAGAGAGAGAGAGAGAATAGAGAGAGAGAAAGAGAGAGAGAGAAAGAGAGAGAATAGAGAGAGAGAGAGAGAGAGAGAGAGACAGAGAGAGAGAGAGAATAGAGAGAGAGAATAGAGAGGAAGAGAGAACAGAGAGAGAGAGAGAGAGAGAGAATAGAGAGAGGGAGAGAGAGCGAGATAATAGAGAGAGGGAGAAAGAGAGAGAATAGGGAGAGAGAAAATAGAGAGAGAACAGCGAGAGAGAGAGAGAATAGAGAGGAAGAGAGAGAGAATAGAGAGAATAGCGAGAGAAAGAATAGAGAGGAAGAGAGAGAGATAATAGAGAGACAGAGAATAGAGAATATAGAGAGGGAGAGAGAATAGAGAGAGAGAATAGAAAATATAGAGGGAGAGAGAGAATAGAGAGAGAGAGAGAGAGAGAGAGAGAGGAAGAGAGAGAATAGAGAGAGAGAATAGAGAATATAGAGAGGGAGGGAGAGAGAGAGAGAGGAAGAGAGAGAATAGAGAGAGAGAGAGAGAAATTTAGCGAATATCAGATCTGAGACGGTGGCTCAGCGACTGCAGTCTGGCGTTAGTGTGGGTTACAGACAGTATAAACAGACACAAGCCACGTTTACATGCAGCCTGATAATCCGTTAATAATCCGACTAATAGCTCAATCGGAATAGAACACGTCCATGTAAACACCTCAATCGGAATAGACTAGTCCGATTGAGGCCATTCGGATTACAATTTCTATCCGACTGAACGAGGTGGGTAAACCTCTAAATAATCCGTTAAATAGAAGAATAATAGCCATGTAAACGCCTGAATCCGATTACATCCCAATCGGAACGTGTAAGTATGTTCTGCGCATGTGCGTCGCGTCATGGCGAAAGTTTATACCGTTCAGCATGGCGGAGCAGAAACGGGTCTGCAGAGGAGACGAAGTTTATGCTCTGAGCTTTAAAAGACGGCGGTGGGACGGACGTCCAGCTTATGTGTCTCAGAACACGACGTCTTCCTCTCGCCACTTCCTTTATAAGCACATGTGAAGCACGTTTTCCTGAGTCTGACATCATTTTAAAGCAATTAAAACACAAGCGCGCCAACTGGAAACTCATATCACGCGGACTGGACCTCACGTGATGTTCGCTGTCATGGTAACGTTTACTCTAAACGCTACTCCACGCATGCGCGTCATTTTGCATCGGCTTACTTGTAGTGAGCATGTAAACGTGTGGAAGATTTTCCATCAAATCGTTGAATAGAGTGTGCATATAAACACCTCAGTCTGAATCTGTAATCGGATTGTATTCAATCGGATTGGCAAAAATCTTTGCATGTAAACATAGCCAGTGAAGCTGATCCAGCAGGAAGCAGCAGATACAGTGACGAAGAGGAGAGGAACAACAGAGACAGACGCTCTCAAAATGTTGAAATGTTGTTAGGGTGTTGCTAAGCAGATGCTATGCTATCCCAGGCGGTTGCTAAGGTTGCTAGGCAGTTGCTATGCTATCCCAGGTGGTTGCTAAGGTTGCTAGGCAGTTGCTATGCTACCCCATGTGATTGCTAAAGTGCTACGGGATCAAAAATGGCTGGTCAAGTGTTGCTAGGCAGTTGCTATGGTATCAAAATTGCTGGTCAAGTGTTGCTAGGCAGTTGCTATGTTATCAAAAGTGGTTGATCAAGTGTTACTAGGTAGTTGTTATGATATCCCAGGTTGCTAAGGTGTTGCTAAACGGTTGCTATGATATCCCAGATTGCTAAAGTATTGCTAAGCAGTTGCTATGGTATTCCAGATGGTTGCTAATGTATTGCTACGTGGTTGCTATGGCATCCCAGGTTTGCCAAGGTGTTGCTAAGCAGTAGCTATGGGATCCCAGGTGGTTGCTAAAGTGTTGCTAGGCAGTTGCTATGGTATCAAAATGGTTGATCAAGTGTTGCTAGATAATTGCTATGGTATATATGGTACGTGATTGCTAAAATGTGGCTAGTTCGTTTCTGTGGTATCCCAGATGGTTGCTAAGTTCTTGCTAAGTGGTTGCTATGATATCGCAGATTGCTAAGATACTACTAAGAAGTTGCTATGGTATCCCAGGTGGTTCCTACGCAGTTGCGTTGCTATCCCAGGTGGTTGCTAAAGTGTTGACAGGTAGTTGCTATGATATTCCAGGTTGCTAAGGTGTTGCTAAGCAGTTGCTATGGTATCCCAGGTGGTTGATAAAGTTGCTAGGCAGTTCATATGCTATCCCAAATGGTCGCTAAGATGTTGCTAGGCAGTTGCTATAGTATCCCAGATGGGTGCCAAGGTGTTGGTAGACAGTTGCTATGCTATCCCAGGTGGTTGCTAAGTTGTTGCTAGGTAGTTGTTATGGTATACCAGGTGGTTGCTAAGGTATTGCTAAGCAGTTGCTATGGTATCCCAGATGGTCGCTAAGGTGTTGCTAGGCGGTTCCTATGGTATCCCAGGTAGAAGAACCTTTTAAAGGTTTTTGAGTGTGGAATAATAAGAAGGTTCATTTTGTAACAAGTTTCGACGTATCCATGCCGACTATTCTGCAAACCTGTGCACAGAAAAATGACAAAATTGCACAATCGATTCACGATTTGGATGGAAGTCTTGTGTGTTAAATCAAACCAGCGATAAGCTTCTCCTGCAAACGAGCCCAGTATCAGTCTTCAAGTGTGGAGTCAAGGGTTCGAGACAAGTGTGAAAACGCCCTGAGATCACACCCAGGTTTCCTACTTCAGGCTTAGAAGCTAAAGAGCTGAGTCTCTCATAAAGCAGCTTTCTCTGAGTCTCAGTGCCAAAGATCAGCGTTTCAGTTTTCTCTTGATTTAGTTGTAGACTTCTCCTGTGAGGTCGTGTAGATCGTCCTCCTCACAGCTGAGAGGTTAGAGTTTAGTGTCTTGACGTCACACACACAGCAGTCGGAGACTCATTTACTGTAATAAAAACACGACAGTGCAGTTCACTCCAACACACAAACACACCATGCCAGTGGTCAGACCTCCTGATGACAGATCCATCACGCTGCTTTATCTCCTGCTGTACACCTGCAGGAACCTGAACCTTCTCAAAGCCCCCTAAATACTGCAGAGCCTGGAGAACCACAAAAACTACATTAACCATCAGCCCCTGCAAACAGGGCGCTCAGTCAGCCACGCAGTAATGCTAATGATTAGCAAGGTTGGGTTGATGGTAATGCTAACAGTGAAGGGGGTTAGGGTGATGCTGAAGCTAACAGTGAGGGAGCTTAGGGTGAAGCTAATGCTAATGCTAAGGGAAGTTAAGGTCATGCTAATGTTAAGGTAGGATAGGGTGATGCTAACAGTGAGTGAAGTTAGGGTGAAGGTAATGCTAATGCTAACAGTGAATGAGGTTAGGGCGATGCTAACACTAACTATGAAGGAGGTTAGGGTGATGCTAATGCTAACAGTGAAGGAGGTTAAGGTGATGCTGATGCTAACAGTGCAGGAGGTTAAGGTGATGCTGATGCTAACAGTGCAGGAGGTTAGAGTGATGCTAATGCTAAAGGTGAAGGAGCTTATGGTGAAGCTAATGCTAACAGTGAATGAGGTTATAGTAATGCTGATGCTAAGACTGGAGTAAACCAGCTATTGTGCAATAATACAGCAGTAACGTGAACCTTAAAGCCAAAGTCTGCTGTGACGGACTCACCTGTGTGAAGTCGTCCTGGGCGGTGGGCAGGTCTGTGGCCAGGTGAGGGTCTCCCAGTCGTTTCTCCATTCTTTCACCCTTCACCACCGTTGTCCGCACCGTCTGAGTGACCTCTCGACCCCCGCCATTCTCCTCCACGTTGCCTGCCGCCGTATTTTGCTCACAGAACGTTACCTGCGTAGAATAAAAAACATTATCTGAAAAAAAATGAATAAAAACTTGGCTGGCTGAGAGATGAAATGCAATTTTTAATGCCGCGCTAATAACACGCCTCTATAAACCTATTCATTAACAGGGTCAGTGTTTGTTTGTTGTTGGTTATAGTTTCTGTGTATCACAGTCAGCAGCAGTAGTAAACCTTACTTGATATCAGCTTCTTTATGATCGATTTACCAGTTTGAATGTAACCAATCAGGTCACCGATGCTTGGCCAAAACTATACTCTGCGATCCAGGAGCCGAAATCAAACACATCTTTGCTGTTGTTTTAATGCTCGTCTGCCTTTATTAACAGCACCTCAAGTTGTAGGAGTGATATAAGCATCCGATTGTTCAGCACTGATGATGTTGTGGTTGGTGTAGTGTAGTGGGTAACACCTCTGCCTTCTATACTGTAGACTGGGGTTCAATCCCCTGCCTGGGTAAACACCCTACACTATACCAATAAGAGTCCTTGGGCAAGACTCCTAACACTACCTTCACCTACCTGTGTAACATGATCAAACTGTAAGTCACTCTGGATAAGAGCGTCTGCCAAATGCCATAAATGTAAATGATGTGCACTGAGGAGAACATGCTCTGGTGTTGAATTCCCTTCTGAATTAACGTGGTTCAGCTCAACAGGTCCACACCAAACAAGGTAGGTCTGAAAATGACTTTAATTCAGCAATGTAGCAGTAAGAAATGAGTTCATTTGCAAAAAACAATAAATGCCATCCTTTAAAAAACAATCTGACTGAGTTATTCTAACATGCAGCTCATTCTGAACCCTAAATACATTTAGTCGCTAAAGCCGTTCTTGTTCATTGTCGAGGCAGAACCCAAAACATCCGTTTAGCCAATCAGCACGCAGTTTTCGGGTCAGGTGATGCAACACTGCCGCCAACTGTTTCAGGCAGCATCTTAAATGGCTCCCAACTCCCTACAAAGTGCAGCACGTAGGTCTGTAAATAAAGGCTACTGCATCTAAACGGAGCCCTGCGTTGAACTGGTGACCTGTCCAGGGTGTATCCTGCCTTCCACCCAATGAATGCTGGGATGGGCTCCAGCCCCCCCCGCGACCCAGAAGGAGAAGTGGCTTAGAAGATGTGTGTGTGTGTATGTGTGTGTGTGTGTATGTGTGTGCGCATCTAAACAGAGCTCAGTGAGTCTAACAGAGAACCACTTTAGATTCAGCCATGTGAGCACAATTCATACTGGACATTGGGCAGTGAGCCATGAGATCCAGCCTTAGAATTTTCTGAGCTCTGATCTTATAGATGTTTAATATTGACCATTAATGGCTGTTTGTGTTCAGTCTTTATCTGCTTGTTTTATGGTAAAGATGTTGACCTTAAAGAAACTTATGACCATTAAATGGCTTTGTTTAACTCTGAAATGTGAAATGACCATTGCAGTTTTGCCAAAAAATTAATTAAAAAAAGGTCAATAAAGTTTAATTGTATAGGTTACTTGTATTTTGTTGAGTTATTTTTACTTTATCAAAAACACCCAATCAATGTTTGGTTGATATAACCTGGAATGCACAATAATAGAAACATGATTTATGAAAATGGAGATATTTGTTTTAGTAAATGAACTCTTCAAATATTCAAACTGGCATTTATTAAATCCACACAGTGAACTAACACAAACTGTGACTGCGCTTTAGTTCATGTTTACTGGGTCAGTGAGCTGCAGCTCCTCTCACTGAACACTGAGCTCATTAAGGTTTTACTGTTTGGGAAATGTCCCATCTCTGAGCTGCACTGGAGATTCTGCTTGGTTCTGCTGCTGAGTTGGAGACTCTGCCCGTTTGCACTGGTCAGCGCTTTGTGCAGTTTAAGGAAAGCAGAGTTTTTATGTTGATGTACGCATCCTGAACTCGCACAGTACTAAAAAGTGGTGGGTCAAATACCTGCTCTACTCTGTGGTTTTGGCGGCCCTGAAGCAATGTGACATAGTGCTGGGCAATATGACCTCAAATCAATATCACGATTAATTTAATATTTTACCTCGACTGCAATGACTGAACGATTATTTATTTCATTTATTTATTTATTTTTTTTTTTTCATAGCTCACCGACAAGGTTTGTACTGTAAATATGCTCTGTACGTCTTAATGTAATCGTCTCAACAGTCAGATCGGAATTCATGCAGCTTTTACGTCAATCCAACTCGACATTCTTCAGAATTTCATGCTGCTGAGACTCAAACATTTGGGGTGATATTTCAGTACAAAAATTAGAAGAGACTGATCCAAAACACCTTAGTGTTTGAAGAGATTTCAAAAGAAATGGCCGAGCGTGGTCGTAGGAGAACGAGGCTGCAGCGTCAAAGAACAGTTAAAAGCCTAAAAGCAGAGTTTAAAGAATCCGAGGATGCGAACCAAAGAAGTGACCGCGCCCTTTTTACAGCTCAAACACATTCTGGGTGATGAGCCCAGCTGTCAGTCAGTGAAGCTTCATGATGGCTCCTGTGATGCTGGTGAAGATGAAGCTGATCCTCCGGGAGCGACTGGCGTTCGTTGGCAGTTGTGATTGTTTACCTCTGGATGAGCCGTGAAGCAACGTGAAGCATTGGTCTTTTGCATGTGTGGGTCAGTTTAGGAGCTGATCTGTTCAGACTGATGTTACATACAGATCACATTTAAACGATAATGTGAACAGACAAACAAAAAAAAGTCAGATTTGGTGAGAAAATCAGATCTGGGCCACTTTTACCTGCTGTGTGAATGTAGCCTTAGCTTCCATGTCTCAGACTGGACGTGGCGGAGTCATGCGACTACACACTCGTTAGTAAGTTTTAAGGGGACAGTACATGAACACACAGAGTGGGGAAAGGATTAACAGAATTTTTTAAAATCGAAAGAACCGACCTGGGCATGATTATGTCGGTTAAAGGTTCTTAATGTCGGTTTCGATTACTTTTTGATTAATTGCCCAGCCCTAATTTGACAGGTACATGAGGCAACCCAAGAACAAAGTTGCACGCAGCACGCTCAGTTACTATAGCATTTAGCCAAATTTGCAGCATGGGCTTTTTGATACATCGTATTGTTCTCGCTATATGAAGTCATCTGCAGTGTGTCTCCATAATTTGCAGCATTTTTTATTGTCTTTGTATTTTTTTCAGTTGTCTGTGTCTTTTTTTTTAACCTTATATATAAATTATTTATCAATCTAGGGTTATTTACTACATATCAGAGCTTTTAGTCTGTTCTGTGTATGTTAAGCTTTGAAAATTAAAGTTTAAGTAGCCGTTACAACTCACTTATTCTATTCTAGAAGCACTGCAATTTTGTTCATTGAGGGGTGCATATCAGTCTCTGCTCTTTTATAATAATTTACCTCCTCAGAAAGAAGGGCATCAAGAGCGGAAATCACAATTACAGCAGTGAACGAAAAAGAATAAACAGCAGAACAAGCAGCCGTTTAAACAGCTGTTAATGGTAGGTGGCTGGTGAATACAGCTGTTTACAGAAATGTAAGCTTTGAGAAACTTGTTTGTTGTTGTGACTCAGAAAACTGACAAAGTGAAAAACGACCAAACTTATATAAAGTCAGCCAGGATGATCTCATAAACATCCAACAAACCTTCATCTAAGATTTTTGTGTCCACTGATCTAATAAAATCTTTTGACGTAATCATGTGATGCATTTATAGCATTTCATTGGTCTGTTTTATGAAACTTCTTGTAGCAGGTGAGTTTCAAATGAGCTGGAACATGCTTTACATTACACAACCCAAGTTTTACGCTGTCTCTGAGAGAGTCCCTGTCCTTTCTAGTCCTCTTTTCTACTAACTGGGTTCACATTTCAGCCACATTGAGGGTCCACATTGAGAACTGGGAGTGAGGTCTGGTATGTTATGTCTGGTATGGTCAGTCACACAAACACCCTACAGTTCTCATGCTGGAATGTAGGAGTTTCACTATTGTGTTCTGCTCAAATATGAAGCACAGAGTCAGAGTGGACTATAGGAACTCTCTCAGAGACACCCCTGTAATCCTGACCTGAATGAGTTGGAGCTGTTATTAAGGAGGAGGAGACAATTAATGAAGTACTAGAGAAGAAATTATGTATGTGACTAATTGTCCCAGGGAGCATATCTACTCACCTCTGTCTGGTCTCCTTCACTCTTTACCACAGT
The DNA here is from genome assembly GCF_904425465.1 of Colossoma macropomum. Classification (NCBI taxonomy): domain Eukaryota; kingdom Metazoa; phylum Chordata; class Actinopteri; order Characiformes; family Serrasalmidae; genus Colossoma; species Colossoma macropomum. The sequence continues at coordinate 6,519,417 of NW_023494796.1, read as the reverse complement.
TCTCTTCACCACTTTAGAGCAGGAGTCTGTCTGACCGACTGTAATGGGTCCTGCAGGACGTCCCTCTACCCTGACCTCCTCTCTCTCCACACCATCCGCAGACACACAACGCTTGATCACCCTCCGGCTCACCTGCACAGGTAACATAAAGACATCACCTGATCTCCCTGCACAGGTAACATAAAGATACCACCTGATCACCCTGCACAGGTAACAGATATACCACCTGATCATGCTGCACTAGTAACAAAGACACCACCTGATCACCCTGCACAGGTAACTTAAAGATACTACCTGATCACCCTGCACAGAAAACAAAGATACCACCTGTTCATCCTGGCAAAACTGTTAATGTTTATTGGTAAACAAATGCTTGACGACCTTGTAGCTCCAGTGCAGATTCAGGCTTAATTCTGTAGTTATTCTGGTTAAGGGTGTACCTTTTTAATCACCAAGTTGCCCTGTTCATCAATGTACTGTTCCTCAGTCACAGGCTGTAGAGGAATATCCGGGACTTCATCCCCCTGTTCCCAAACAGAGAGATCAGGAGTTAATGCAGAGAACCTGCCATAATACAGATGCCCAGTAGGGTAGCAGTGGCACCAAATCTGTAGGATAGGGTGAGGTTAAAGATACGATTAAAGATAAAATAAGGGAAGAAAAAAAGTTGAAATTTCACAATGATCTAAGTCCAGCCTGCACAAATGCACAAAAGTGACCTCAGATCAGTGAAAAGGCCAACTTCAACCAGCACTTGAAAAAAAATGTGGTTAAGCTTGCGTAGGTTAGAATTAGCTGGCAAATCAACTTCTCCACAAAGCAGCTAGTAAGTCAAGTTAGAAAAGATAAGCAGCATCTTCAAAAACAGGGAGTTGGGAAAAAGAGAAGGTTACTTCAGTCAGCTGTCTAAGGAAATGCAAAGAAACTACTCCAAACAGGACTCAAACTGACATTCCCAAATCACCAGGCAATGGGTAGACACTCCAAATCAGTAGGTCTCGTTTAGGAAGCCTTCAAATGTTGTACCTGAATGATCACTCTCCTCCGGACCACCCTGGTGCTCAGCACATCTTCATCAGAGCTTTCAGATAACACACCTAGCTCCTCCTCTACATCCTGACCATGCATAACAATCATCAGAAAATGATATACATTATGCACATATTTTCTGGAGTTGCCAGAAATGAACCCTGTCAGTTCTGAGTGAGGAGGATAGATACTCGATCAAAAAAAAATCTAGTAAGAATGCCATTGCTTATGACTTACACAGTAAGAGCAAAAAAGTTGTGATGTGAAAATTAATGCATGAATACATTTTGAAGATATTAGCTGTGTAATCAGCTTTATGAAATTTTATAACCAGTGTATACAGTTAATAGGCTGTGTGTTGTGACTGAAACCCTGAGGTACTCTGTTCACTTATTTTTTCACTTTCTGTTTTTCATCCCCTGCCTACTTGAAAAACATAATAATAAAGAACAAAGTTTAAAAACACTGGGTTTGGTAAATGGGTGATGAGGAACATGATGCCCAATTGCCTCCTAATTCTCTATTGTGCATATCTACTTGTAAGAAAAAACTATGGATGATTTTGTTGGAGCACTTAACTGCTGAAAAAAAATATAACACCTGGTGGACATGACTGAAGAAACAATAAGGATACAACTTCAGCTTATCTGATGGCATGCACATGTCCTATGGGACATCCATGCAATAATAATAATAATGATAATACAATAATAATCAATTCACAAAAAAGTCAATGTAAGAACAAACAATCTGTTGGCAAACTGGTAGTACATTACATAAGCACCATTTCTCACATTGATCTTTTTCTAATTGAGTTATTATTTTATCACAGACGTGACTATAACAAAGTTTAGACACAATTGTACAAAACATGCAGCAACAGAATGTGATCAAGCTTATAAATTAAGCCAGTGGTTATGAATGTTAAATTTTGAATAGGATATGGTTAATTGTCTTTTATTGAGAAATAAGCTCAGATGTTTGTTAAGTTCTCTTTGGAATTAAGTTTAATTCTGCCTAAATACTTTTGTTGAACTTGCAGAAATCCACTGGTGATTAATTAAATCACAGAATCTTGTGTCGTGAAGCAACAGCATTCCTTCTTTAGTAGGAGCAAAGTTAAGCAGTTTGGGGTAAGAAGGAGGAAAGGGTCATGCTCTGAACTCTTACCCTCCAAATATCATCACTATCATCATCATCATCCATGGCTCCTCCTTGAGTATGGAGCTCTTGAGGAGTACATATGAAAGGTCGTGACATCTTCTGTCTCATGTGTGCCAAATCTTCCTCATCTTCTTCCTGAGATTTTCCTGAGGGCTCCTGGATGATTGGCGCATCCATATAATCTTCACTTTCTGAAGACTGGATGGATGCCCGAAACACTTTTTTAAGGTTGCAAGAAGAAAATGGCCTTTGAGTTCTGAGTTGTGGCTTTGGTTTACCAAAACAAGAGTTGGCTGCATCATAACCACCGTCTAGCTCTGGTTCTGAGTAATCAGAGACTGTCTGTTTGCATTCAAAGAAGGTCTCAGAATCAGAGTCTTCAGGCCTCTGGAGAAATCTCGGGAGGACACGAGGCTTTCCATCTGAGGCTTTGAAAGATTCACAGATCTCGAGTGAAGGAGAATCCTCTGCAGGGTCATCTGGTACCTCCACAATTTCAGGCTCAACTGTAGAGTGAGATTTGTCAGTCAAGGGCTTTATGAGTGAAATATCATTTTCAGATCCAAAATCTTTTGAAGTAACAGGTTCTGAGATGACCAGTTGACCAGGCAATGGATGCTCTGTGGAAACAGGTCTTTGAGGCAATGGCAAATCCTGATCTGTGTTAAAAGTGTCTGTTGTTTGCTCAGCCTCTGAGAAACTACGGGCCAAAGAAGCTTTCTCTGAATATTGTGACACTGATGCAAATGACTGAGACAGTGATCTTTTTGAATCTTTAGACTTTGAAGCCAATGAATCTTTGGTAAGAATCCTTGCAGTTTCAGCATCCTTGGTAAGAACAGAAAATTGCATCGACTCCTTGACAAAGTTTGGCTCAGTGCTGACTGGTTCTGAAAGTATATCCTCAAACTCAAAGTGCTGAGTGGTTCTGACCGTTTCTGGTGTTTGCGGAGAAACATCAGAGACAGAAAATGGTGAAACTTCTCTATGAAGGGTGGTCTTATTCCAAGAGTCTTGCACAGTGTTGTTTTCAAATTGACCTTCGCAACTCATTTTACCATCATCAGTGTAACCACTGGGGGTTCTCTGGACATCCTGCATTTGGAGGGCTTCTTGTTCTTGTGCAGAGAAAACATCAGAATCATGGTCATCACATAGTTCCTCTGATGGATGATGTACCACTTCTGGAGATTCCATAGGAGATGCATTTAATTTTGCAGGATATTTGTCTTCCTGCAATTCAGAATCACTTGGGACAATGATGGATTCATCTGGATGAACTGTTTCCTTCTCTTTTTCAAGTGTCTGGGATACTACATCTAATTTTGCTGAAAGGTCTTCCTTTTCCATGGCATATTCAAGGTAACAAGATGACTTTGGCAATACGGACGTTACTGTATCTGTCAAGCCAATACCTTCTTGTTCCACCACTTTGTGCATTTGACTTACAGCAGTTGGATCAAAGTCTCTAAACTGCATTGGACCATCAGAGATCTGGTCAGATTCAACAAAGACATAATCTGATTCTATGGGGGTCCTAATGAGCTCTGGGGTTGCCTGTGAAATCCCCTGATCCTGCTGATCTGGCTGTGTTGAAGACACCCAGTCTTCTGGAGAACCATCACACAACATTTGAACGGGCAAAGAGGGGATACAATCTCGCCCAGATGCCTGATCACTTTCAGGAACCTGTACACTGGAAGATTGCTCATTATCTTTTGAGGGCGATTGCAGGATGTCTGAAGTTTCAACTGATTCAGAGAGTGGCGATTGTATTAACTCTGACAAAGACTTTTCATTTCCTTCGATATCACTTTTTTCACACACAGGAGAGAGATCCTCAAGTGGAGAATCCTCCAGGTTTTCTGGTCCAGGATCTTGAGAAGCATGCACCCGTTCATTTGAGGGCTCTTCTGCTGAAACCTCTTCTGAAAATCTATCAATGGATACTTGACTGAAATTGAAGAAGTTCTTTTTACGTTCAGTAAGTGGCTGTTGCTGCTCTGAACATTTGGTTAAAAATGTCGGTGATGGTGAGAGACAGGTGTCCACATGGTCTAAAGGATCACACTGAGTTTGGTTTCCTTCTTGAGATGTAGATGACAGCTGGGAGACGAATGACAAAATGGGATGGGGGGAAAAGACAGCAAAAAAGATAACAACACAGAATAAGACGAGGGAAGATGATGGAAGTGGAAATAGACACACTATCAGTGGGGGGCGCTGTAGAATCCCAACACAGCGTATGAAGTAATACCATTTGATCTTGCATGTTCAAAGAGAACATTTTACAAAGCAAAAGTTGATTTTTGCCATGTAAAAACAAGGTCTCCCAAAAGCTTAGTACCATTAAAGCCATGACCAGGGGGCACCACAAGATCACCCTTTGAAGTTGAAGTCAGGTTTTGACATAAGCTGTATTTTCATCATGTTAGTGTAAATTTTTTTTTGCTATTTTATTTATAATATTATATTGTTACTTTTGTGAAGGACAGAGTTTATTTTTTTATCTTTAGTATTATATATATATATAGCCTATACGGTAATAAGTAACAAACTGTACACTTGTTAAGTAATTAATAAGGTTATACCTTGTTTGGTAATTCTGTTCTTGATACTCCTTTTTTTGAGTGCCTTGCTATCCCTTTGCTGCTTTAGCACTGTGAATTTCCCTGGTTGTGGGACTAAGGGATTATCTTATCTCTTATGTTGGAGGAAAGCAGCAAACAATCCATCATTGGCCAAGTAATCAATTATCAATGTATAAATATAATCAAATGAGAGTATGCTTTGTTTCAGCTCTGTGATATCAGCACTGAAGAATTTCTACAAACTTTCAGGAAATAGTATGAAATGAATATGGGGAATTTTTCCATCCCTATTCTGAGCTTAGTCATGGTTAAAGACCCCCTGCCCTCAAAAATGTGGTTTTTAAGTGGTCAACTCCTCTTGGACGATCCCTGAAGCCTCAATAGTGCCATATGATGCTTGTAGGACAGAATCTGAGAACTTAAAGAAACATGCCTTTCCGCACAGCAGGTAAAAAACCCAACACAGTAATCTCAGGAGCTCTGCTTTGCTTATACCAAAAGAACGACTTACTTGTTCGCTGTGTTCAGATTTGCCAGTAGACTCAGTTCTGACCTCTTGAGCTGCCCATGCATTAGTAAAACTGTCCCTGTAAAACAACAAAAATCACCATGTTAGTTTCACCCACTGTTTACCATTATTAACTGTAACTGTTGTACACAATGTACATGTTCTGGCCTTATTAACATTTATCAGTAATTAATGAATATCTATGTACAAATTATTGAACATCTATGTTTATGTGTACGTATTGTGATTTCTCACTGAGTGATGTCCAGTTCCTCCAGCATGTCTCCGTGGATGCTCTCCGAGTGCGGATGTCCCACCGTCTCCGCCCAGGACGGGATGTCCAGCAGAGAGGCCACTGACAGGTCCTCCTCTGAGACGGCGGGAGGGTGTCTCTGAGAGGAAACGTCCACTCTCCTGACCAGCCGAGGACTGTCCACATCCTCCTGCACCGACGACAGCGCTGCACAAACCATACAACACTTACAGAGGAACTTCATCAGGAGATAAACAGTGTCTGCATATGATATCTACACTCTGCAGTGAAGCTTCTGTTTACATACAATAACGTTTAGAATATTTACAGTGACTTGGTTAGTTTATTTACAATAATACAGATTTTAAGGTACTTTAATATAGTTTTAAACATTATAAACTATTCTCCAAAAACTATTTTTCAATGTTTGATTAAATAGTATTTTGTAAACAACAAATGGTGATTAAAGGATGTAATACATTGAAATTACATAACATTCCTTATAGATACTAATATTATTAGAACTCCGTTTTAGATGTTTAATTTCTTAGAGCTTTGTTCTGTTTTAGCAGAATAATTTTACACATTTATCTGCAACTAAATTTGGATTTATATTATTAAAAACAGTGAACAATTGAGTGTACAATAACTGTTTTATGCATAAATAAAAAAAGGTTAATTAAATGTGTCCCAGTTCTAGGGTAATGCATCTGTATGAAAGAGTGTTCTTCACCTTCACTGTGATCCAGTGTTCTCTCGATTTCAGCATATGTTCTGGAGGTCTGTTCCTGGACAGACTTATTCATCTGTGTCTCAATGAGGTGGACGATGTCCATGCGGTTTATTTTAGTCAGCCTCTTTATCAGGCAGTCCTCTGTGGAAACCACAGCAATAAAGGTCAGAAATAAGTGTCCACAGATTGTGCTAAAGGTCATAATCTAGCACCGATTCTTAGATTTACTGCACTACGTTATTTCTAGTAACTCTAAGTTCTGAATGAACAGAATCTCCAAAACAGCAACTTTACAGCAGAAGGGAAAGGAGATTCATAATTTCAACATTTTTAGCATTTCTGCTAATAAAGAAGGCACAGCTGATGCACAAGTTTGTTGTGCTTTATTAAAGAGCTGTAGTTGGCCACAGCCACGCTGTACATAAAGAGAATTTTGTCTAACTCACTACATTTTGCTTCTTCTGCCATCAGTGTTAGACTGACTTAGCACTGTTAGTCTACACAGCCACAGCTAGCACCACCCTCACAATAAGAGTCCTTGTAGAAAAACCCAACGAATAAACGCTGCAGAACAACTCCCCAAAAATTAGCATGCACACATTTTCGAACATGATAAAATACATTAATACAAATGAAATTCAATTCCAGGATGCAAGGGAAGCAGCAAACAATCCATCAGCAGCAGCTAATCAATTAGCACTGTATAAATATCATTACTGTTAATGGTAAAGTTTCTTTTGAACAAGTAAACATGGTTGGGTAAACAGGTCCCTCCTTGGGGTAAAATTCCTGATTGATTTACACTAGAAAGCAGCATATCAGACAATGAAGGACTGACCAGTGGCGTGTTTTCCCTCTCGTTCGGCCCAGCGCTGTAGAAGAGCATTGCTCTGCTCCTGCAGAGAATTTGGGTTTTCAGAACGAACCTGCTGAACTTCATCTTCACTGAACTCCAGCTCCTTCGCTAACTCTGTCAACAACAGCATGGATAACGCTGGACAATGTTCACGGTTTTATTGACTTACAAACAAAACAGTCTGTTTCATCCAGCAACATAAACTCACTGACCAATCATGGTTGTCTCTGCTGTTGGCATGGCGACAACCAAGATGACGGAGCAGCTGTGTTCTAGCAAATAGAACTTTTTCACAAATGCTAAAAGGACCAGAATCTCCAACAGCAGCTCAAACTGAGCTACAAACATCAAGTTAAATGTGGGACAACTCAGAGGTTTAGCTTCTGAATGAAGTGATCAAGCTCTTCATGCTACTTTCACTTTTCTAAAATGGACAGTAGTAGTAGTAGTAGTAGCATCATCGTCTGTCTGTTCTGCTGTTCTGCAGATTTTATTTGCAGATAAAGACATTCAGCCTGATTGTTATGTGTTTCATCTTTGTGTGGAGCTGCATATTTAAAATCAGCTCAAACTGATTTGTGAAAGAGTTTTGATATGGTTTATATGTATTCTGACAATATATACATTTTTGATATATATTCTGCCTGCCTTTTTCTCGTGGCACAAAAAACAGTGAACTTCCCAAAAAAACACTGTGACCGGTGTACATAGCAAAAACACATCTGAATATTTCACATTTTCATGTCCTTTTTTTATGGCCTAAACCCTCTTGAAAATCGACTTTATTAACAATTTAAACATCTGTAGATAATCTATAGAGGGCTATCCCAATAAAGAGGGCTATCCCAATAAAACCAAAACAATACCTACAATTTTCATATAAAGCAATATTATTAGTTGAATGTTGAATTAGACAGTTTAAGAAACTAACAATTCCCAAATGCTGTACAGTAAGAGTGTAAGTTTTCAATCCTGAGATCAAGATTTGATTTTGAACATTTTCTGGGTTAGAATGTTCTTGATTCTACAAAACTCTAATTCTGTTCTACGTGAATATATTAGAGATAAATAAAAGTTCCCCATTAGCTGCCCTCTAACAAAATCAATACCCCAAAATCACAACCTGTAGAATTACAAGCTCTTCCGGGGAAAAATCCAGTTTGGGTGTGGGTGTGTCTATTTATGTCCCTCCCACTTTACTCTGATAGCCTGTCTAGTTTTGATCATTAACAGTGTTTTTCATTAAACACGGTAAACGAGAGAAGCTGTGTAGAGAGTGATGGGCGAATCAGCCGTATAGCTTTACATTTGCATATGGTGTTTGTATACAATATTTTTTTATGTTTAACACTGTACTAAAGTCAGTACAGCTGTACTAAACAGGGCCGCACTCACCTGTCCAGCTGAAACCAAGAAGGTCAGCAATAATGGCCAGTGTCTCTTCCTTCCGATCAGCATCATCATGCCAGTCCACTGTGAACATGAGTGATGTAACGTATGCTTCATTAACAGATGTGGGACCAGAAATTAGAAATCATGTGGCGCAGCACTGATCACATAACACAAACTAACAACCTAAAGGTATTTTAACACCCGTGAAATTAATACAGGTAGAAAATAAATTAGAATAAGTGAGTGAAATAATGTGTTAAGAAATCGGACTTTTGATGAATGTTCATTCAAAATAATGACAGAAATCAATCCATGCTGAAGTGATGCAGTAAAATGAAACAAATCAATCAACTGGAAAAGAAGATGATGCTCTATTTAAGTACCCTTATTAGAGAAAGTAAGAAAAACGGTCAATCTTGAGATTTCAACAAACACATGGACATGGACAAAATAAAAAGAAAGACACACAGATACCATGACACAAACACTGACATACAGCACACAGATAACACTGCACAAAAAAGAAAAAAATAGACAACAACATAAGACAATACAAAACATCACAGGACAGGACAAGACAACACGTTCAGAAACAAAAAGTGACTTTTTGGACCTTGCATTGAACTAAAGAGTCTCTAAGGGTAGGGAACAAGGGGCCACAAGTCATGTACCTTTACTTTGATCTGGACTACTGCTGTCTGAGATTCGCTGGATCTGGGTCTCCACACAATCCTCCCAGTTGGGTCTTGTCTCAAACACATCCTCACCCACAGAGGAGGGTCTAACTGCTGGCAATGGCCTGCTATCTCCTTCCAAGTCAAGAGAGCCTTCAACATGTTCCTTCTCATCTGTGGACTCTAGCTTGCCTGTACCTTCAGGTTCCTGAAGGTCAATGGCAGAGGGCTTAGTGGTCTTGCTTGGCTGGGGTGCACCAGACAGAGTCTGTTCAACAGGCACAGGTAGTTTAGATGCTGGAAGCTTTGGTTTAGCTGAGGAAGAGTCTATGCAAGCTGTGAGCCACTCTGAGAGGCCCATGTCTGCCTCGGATTTTGGCCTTCGGCTCTGCTCAGTCGAGTCGCCCTTTCCTAACATTTGGTCAAAGCTTGCGGCTTTCACTGGTATCTTTGATTTGGGCTTCCTGCCCTCAGTTTCTGCAACAATCTCTTTGGGTGAGGCTGGAGACTGCAGTTTCTCATCAGTACCAGGAGGCTCAGTGACACTGGGGAGCATGATGGTTTCCTGTGTAGGAGTGGGAATTTCAATAACTGAATGCTGTTCCTCCTCTGTAGATGAGTCAGAAGACTCCAGATCCTGCTCTGAATAAACTGATCGGGTAACTGTTGAGGTGGCAGTATCAATATTAGCTATGGATGAATCTACAGAGTCCAAATCCTTATCTCTGCAGTCAGTCTGACTAAAATAATGATCTGAATCTTTGAGCTCAAGAATATCTTCATCTGAAACCTTGCTGGAACTACTAGATGTTATAGCAGATTCTTCGGAGGATTTGTCATCCTGTGAAGCTTCTCTGGTTGAGTCTAACAGGGTTGCAATTGAGGAGTCAGGAGTGCAAGACGTTGTTCCACTTTCCTCTACTTGTTCAGTAGGAACCTCCTCAGCAGGATCCTCTCTTAGGGGGAAAAAGACAAATGCATCTTGCTCTTCCTCCATACTCCTTTTGCTCATATCAATAGCACCTCCTCTTGTCATTTCAAAAAGCTTCCCTTCCTGAAATAGGAAAGGGTTTGGTGTCCCATCTTCTGCAGGTGTCCGACCAGGAGTTGTTTCTGGTGTTGTCCCAGGAGACCGACTGTCTGCAGCCAGAGCGAAGACTTTCCTCTCTTCAGCTTCAATCCGTGATTCAAAGCTCTCATCATCCTCTAGCTGGGCACTCCAAGGAACTAAATCTCCCTGAACAGATTTGTGTGATTCTTCTCCATTTTCCTCTTCATAAACACCAAAGTCTGGCTTTTGTTCTTCCTGAAGTTCTCCTGCATCAGTTATGGGACACACAGTGTCACTGAGAGACTGTGGCTTTTCTGGAATAGCTTCATCTGATGCACTTGAGGTTTTCTTATTCATGACAGGACCCAAGATATCAGCGTCACTATCAATTTTGTAATCTGCTGAAGCTGCAGATAACTTATCATCCATAGATTCTGTAGTGACAGTCTGATCTACTGGTTTAGTAAGGCACTCAGAAGAAAATTCTTCATGGCAGTCCTTCTTTTTATCAATGTGAATTTGCATAGGTGACTCCTTTAGTGGTGTCTCATCTTCTAAAACACCATGATCTATGTATTCCGAGGCTTGACTATCAGATATGGCTTGTCCATTGACCTCTTGAGGTAGTTTAGTCAACTCTGGGTCATCATACTGCTCAGACTCCAGATATGAAGATAACACCTGACTAGATTCAAGTGAACCCTCCTGTTTTGTGTCATCTGCTTCATCTGCCCTGTCCTGTAAGGAAGAGGTGAAATCAAACTTCTCTTTTCTCATTTTGGCCTCCTTTTCGATTTCATCAAACACTCTGATTTTTGCGGCCATCTTGAACATCTCTTCTTCAGGAGTGAACTGCTTTTTTACTGTGCTGGCAAAATCTAGATCATCTTGTTCATCATCTGTTTCTGGCTGAGATGAATATGTTGTTATGGGCACAGAAAAGCCATGTGCATCTGCAGTCTCAGAGCAGAAGGATGCATCAAATGTCTTTGGGAAGCTTACGTTGTCTGATTCATCACCGATTGTACTATCAGTCATGAATTCTTCTACCTTTGCTGAACTGGTCGAATCAATCGTCTCCTTTCTTATTGTGCCATCTTTTGCAATTTCATCAAGTATTTTGACTTTTGCAGCCATCTCTTCTTCAGCAGTGAACTGCTCTTCCACTAGACCGCTGCTTTTCAGAGCTTCCTCTTGGTCACTGCCATCTAATGGAGCTGAACATGGCTCTAAGGGCATTGAAAGGCACTGAGAGTCTAGAGACTCAAAATGGTGGGAGGCTTCAACCTCCCTTTGCATGATCATTTTATCACTTTTTTCAATCTCTATATTTTCCACGAGGTCAGAAATCTTTGGAGAATCCTTGCTGCTTTCATACAGCTGTTCAGCACTTTGAAGCCCTGGTCTCTGCTCTGTGGGGCTGGTTTCTAAAGAGTCTGGGCATGGGAACTCTTTGGTTGGGCTAGGCTCAATGGAGTCAGGAGACTTGTGAGAAGAGAAACCCTCTCTAACAGGAGTGGTCTCCAGTGAGTCACTCTGATAGACACTTCTAGGATCACTCATCATTATAGGCTGGACAGCGGCTAGGTTGTCAGGTCTAGTTGGTGGGATTTCGCAGTAAGACTGTATTTTCTCAAATTCTCCAGATTCAGCCGTTTCATCCATAACTTTCGAAGCCTCATTAGTTCCTTTAATCTGTACATTTTTTTCAACCTCAGAAACCTCATGACTGTAGGCCATATCTTCAACAAAACTGCCTCTTTTGGTGAACTCAAAAACCATTCCACGTTCTGTCTGTGCTTGTTCTTGGACTTCTGTATGTGACAAATCTTTCATCACACCTGTTTGGATTTCTACAGGTGACAACTCTTTCGCCATACCGATTTGGATTTCTGTTGGTGACAACTCTTTCACCATACCCTTATACCCATTCTGGTCTTCATCTTCTGTGTCTTGTAAACATACTCCCTCGAGGGTTGTGCCCTTATACCCATACTGATCTTCTTCCTTTGTATCTTGTAAATGTATTCCCTTAAGATCTGTTTGAACTTGTTCTTGGACTTCTGTAGGTGAAAACTCTTCAATCACACCTGTTTGGATTTCTGTAGGTGACAACTCTTTCAATGTACCCTCATACCCATGTTGGTCGTCTTCTGCTGTCTCTTGTAAATACATTCTCTTAATCTCTGTTTGGACCTGTTCTTGGATTCCTGTAGGTGACAACTCTTTCATTTTACCTATTTGGATTTCTTCAGGTGACATTTCTTTCTTTGTACCTGTTTGGATTTCTGTAGGTGACAACTCTTTTATTGTACCTGTTTGGATTTCTGTTAGGGACAGCTCTTTCATCACACCTGTTTGGATTTCTACTGGTGACAACTCTTTCGCCATACCGATTTGGATTTCTGTTGGTGACAACTCTTTCACCATACCCTTATACCCATTCTGGTCTTCATCTTCTGTGTCTTGTAAACATACTCCCTCGAGGGTTGTGCCCTTATACCCATACTGATCTTCTTCCTTTGTATCTTGTAAATGTATTCTCTTAAGATCTGTTTGAACTTGTTCTTGGACTTTTGTAGGTGAAAACTCTTCAATCACACCTGTTTGGATTTCTGCAGGTGACAACTCTTTCAATGTACCCTCATACCCATGTTGGTCGTCTTCTGCTGTCTCTTGTAAATACATTCTCTTAATCTCTGTTTGGACCTGTTCTTGGATTCCTGTAGGTGACAACTCTTTCATTTTACCTATTTGGATTTCTTCAGGTGACATTTCTTTCTTTGTACCTGTTTGGATTTCTGTTGGTGACAACTCTTTTATTGTACCTGTTTGGATTTCTGTTAGGGACAGCTCTTTCATTGTACCTGCTTGGATTTCTGCAGATGACAACTCTTTCACCATACTCATTTGGATTTCTGTTGGTGACAACTCTCCCAACATTCCCTTATGCCCATTCTGGTCTTCATCTTCTGTGTCTTGTAAACATACTCCCTCGGGGGTTGCGCCCTTATAGCCATACTGATTTTCTTCCTTTGTATCTTGTAAATGTATTCCCTTAAGATCTGTTTGAACTTGTTCTTGGACGTCTGTAGGTGAAAACTCTTCGATCACACCTGTTTGGATTTCTGTTAGGGACAGCTCTTTCATTGTACCTGCTTGGATTTCTGCAGGTGACAACTCTTTCACCATACCCATTTGGATTTCTGTTGGTGACAACTCTTTCACCATACCCGTATACCCATTCTGGTCTTCATCTTCTGTGTCTTGTAAACATACTCCCTCGGGGGTTGCGTCCTTATACCCATACTGATCTTCTTCCTCTGTATCTTGTAAATGTATTCCCTTAAGATCTGTTTGAACTTGTTCTTGGACTTCTGTAGGTGAAAACTCTTCGATTACACCTGTTTGGATTTCTGTTAGGGACAGCTCTTTCATTGTACCTGCTTGGATTTCTGCAGGTGACAACTCTTTCACTATACCCATTTGGATTTCTGTAGGTGACAACTCTTTCATCACACCCTTATACCTTTTCTGGTCTTCTTCTTCTGTGTCATGTAAACGTAGTCCCTTGAGATCCATTTTGGAACATTCTTGGACTTGTGTAGGTGACAACTGTTTTGTTGCACCCTTATACCCATACTGATCTTCTCCCTTTGCCTCTTGTAAATGTATTCCCTTAAGCTCTGTTTGAACTTGTTCTTGGACTCCTGTAGGTGACAAATCTTTCATGGTACCTGTTTGGATTTCTGTAGGTGATAATTCTTTTACTGTACCCTCATACTCATGTTGGTCTTCTTCCTCTGTGTCTTGTAAGTGTGTTCCCTTAAGCTCTGTTTGAACTTGTTCTTGGACTTCTGTAGGTGACAACTCCTTCAATGTACCTGTCTGGATTTCTGCAGGTGACAGATCTTTTATGACATCTGTTTGGATTTCTGTAGGTGGCAACTTTTTCATTGTAGCCTCATACCCATGTTGGTCTTCTTTCTCTGTCTCTTGTAAATATGTTCCCCCAATCTCTGTTGGGGCTTGTTCTTGGACTTCTGTAGGTGACAACTCTTTCATCGTATCTGTTTGAATTTCTGTAGGTGACAACTCTTTCATCATACCCTTATACCTGTGCTGATTTTCTTCCTCTGTGTCTTGTAAGTGTATTCCTTTAAGCTCTGTTTGAACTTGTTCTTGGACTTCTGTAGGTGACAACTCTTTCAATGTACCTGTTTGGATTTCTGCAGGTGACAGATCTTTTATCATATCTGTTTGGACTTCTGTAGGTGGTAACTTTTTCATTGTACCCTCATACCCATGTTGGTCTTCTTTCTCTGTCTCTTGTAAATATGTTCCCCCAATCTCTGTTGGGGCTTGTTCTTGGACTTCTGTAGGTGACAACTCTTTCACCATACCTGTTTGAATTTCTGTAGGTGGCAACATTTTCATTGTATCCTCATACCCATGTTGGTCTTCTTTCTCTGTCTCTTGTAAATATGTTCCCCCAATCTCTGTTGGGGCTTGTTCTTGGACTTCTGTAGGTGACAACTCTTTCACCATACCTGTTTGGATTTCTGTAGGTGACAACTCTTTCATCATACTCTTATACCCATGCTGATCTTCTTTTTCTGTCTCTTGTAAACATGTTCCTTCAAGCTCCATGTGGGCTTGCTCTTGGACTTCCATAGGTGACAACTCTTGCATTGTACCCTCATACTCGTACTGATGATCTTTCTCTGCCTCTTGTAAATGTATTCCCTTAAGCTCTGTTTGGGCTTGTTTTTGGACTTCTGTAGCTGACAACTCTGTCATCTTACCTGTTTGGATTTTTGTGGGTGACAACTCTTTCGTTGTACCCTCATACCCATGTTCATCTTCTTGTTCTGTCTCTTGTAAACATGTTCCCTCAAGCTCTTTTTGAACTAAATATTTGATGTCCATGGATGATACATATGGAATTGTATCTTTACCTTCTTTCTCAAAGTCTCTCTCTATATGTAATGTGGCCTCCTTAACACTCAAAATTTGGTCTTTGGGACTTGCTTGTGGGGTTTGTAATTGTTCCTCATATGTTTCACTCTCCCCTAAGCTTGTACGAGGTGTTCTGCCAGGTGAATCTCCAACTTCCTTATCATTGTCCTTCTCCAGACTTTCATCTATTTCCCCAATTTCATCATGGATTGCACTAGGAATGAATGGTGCACTGTGTACCACAGCATCAGCAAATCTGACCACAGAGTTTGGTTTATATGAATGGTACTCCAAAGTGGCACGCTCCAACGATTTTCCATCTTGAATGATCCGAGATTCTCTGGAGAAGGTGTATCCGAGTTGGGTTGAGCCTGCTGCCTGCTTAAAGAGCTGATACTCTGGACTGTCTTCCAGTTCCTCCTTGAGGACAGCGCTGAAGTCTTCAGAGGGTCTCCGGTCTGGGCTAATCTGTGGCTCCTCAGAGATTCTTCGTTCATGCCTAATGGTCTGATAGGTCAGCCTCTCAGGGCTACGCTCTCCTTCCTCATTTTTCAACATTTCAAAAGCTATTGTTGGTTCAACTTTTTTAGACCATTTTGAATCATTCCTAATTTTATCATCACTATACAATGTATTGCTCTCTTCATGATAGGTGACTGACACATCTGAAGTTTCTACCTGTTCATTTGGTACTTGAGATGATTCTCCAATTTGAATGACTATTTTTTCCGGAGTGTGCAGTCTCTTCAGTCTAAAATCTTCCTGGTCACTGGGTGAAATATCTGACGGTACTACTTGTACAATTGTTTGAATAATGTTTTGACTGGTACTATAATCTTCTGAGGTAGTCACTGACTGTCCATGTACAATTTCATCACTAATCACTGTCTGTTGATACTGGCCAATAACATTATGTGATGATTCTCCAGTCTTTAGCTTTGACTGCTGAGTTTCTAGGATTTGACTATCCTGGGTATCCTGAGATGCAGTCACTGTAGAAGTAATAGCTAGATCAGTTATAGCTTTGTGTTCAAAAAGACCAGACTTGCTCTTTGACGGGTCCTGCCCAGTTTGAAATGCTTTCATCAGCTCTCTCACTGACATTGTCTCTTCTATTCTCTCAGTCTGGGATCGTGGAGATTTGGGTGATTTAGGAAGCACTGTGCATGATTCATCCATGTCTCTCATGATCCTGCTCTGGACAGTGGTCATTTGTTTGGATTCCTGTCGAACCTGTTTCTTGAGGCTCTCTTCCTTTTCCTCCTCTTCCACTTTCTTTTGAAGTGCTTTGACTCTGTCCTTGATGGAGCCTATGGGAGTCTCCACAACTTTGGGGGACACAGGAACTGGTCCAGGCACTACCTCGGCATCTCCAAGAACTGTGTCTCCATCCAGCGATTCTTCAGAACTCATTCTTTCAAGTTCATCTTCTGAGCTACCACTCGCAAATTCTCTCTCTTTAAGTTTCCTTCTTGCTGGTTTTTTGATTTTCGGAGGATGACGCCTCCGCTCTCGTGGTAGCACAACCTCTGTAAATGTTTCTTCAACAATCTCCCCTTCTTGAACATGATGAGCCCCCACAGGAATCTCCTGGAGATAGGTCTCTAAGTCAGTGGTAAGATGCGAAACCATTTCAGACGCATCCTTCCTGGGTGGGGAACTGGAGTCAGTGGCTCTTGTGATTCTGACCTCTGTGAGTAAAGGTTCTTGAACACAAACAATCTCCTTACTTTTTGTTTCCTCAAAAGCTTTGTTACTACACAGTACCCAGTCCTCCTCTCTAGACTTTGATTCTCTTACGGTTTCTTCACTCTCTGTTTCACCAAACGCTCCAACACGCAAAATCTCGCCTACCTTCTCCAGGTCCTCTTTAACTTTTTCCACTATCTCAAAAGGCTCCTCAGCCTCCTCACTAGCAATGCCTGTTTTTATTTTTTCTTCTCCATCTGCAACCAGTGACTGCTCTGACATGTCAGTGATCAGAATGGTGGACATTCTGATCAGGTCTTGCTTCATATCAGACACATCTGAGAGAAGGTCTGGACTTGCGAGTGTGGCTGGATCATGAACCATTTGTGTGTGTAAGATGGAAAGTTCTGTAGATTCTGTTTCATCCTCATCTTCAATTTGAGAGCAAAATGGATTTAAAGAACAAAAGGGAAATGAAGAGGACAAAAGACATTGGAAAACTGGTCAGGGCAGGAGCAATACAATAAATCTTCAGTTGAGAGGATTGACAGAAGTGTGGTGAAGCTGACAGATTAGAAAGTCACTAGATTGGAGTGATGGGTTTGGGGAATTTGGGTTGGCATGGGAGCAGCTAAGCAAAGCAGAAGGAAGAGCTGGCACACAATGGGCAGGAAATAACTTGCTTAAACATGTTATATAAGAGTACCCATTCATACGCATGAAAGAAGGAAGAGTTGAGAGGTAGACTGACACAGAAAGCTGAATACAAAACAAAGAAAAACAAATGGACAAAGCAATCTGGAACAGAGCGGAACAGAGCCACAGAGGCATCTCAAGATTGTTCTCGACATGAAGAACTCATGCCAACAGAAACAGACATTGAACACCAAATAATCCCATGATTTTCACATCGAGCCCTTAAAGCCAGAATACACTGACCAGACAAACACATATACTGTCTAGAAAAAGTCAAGCCAAATCAAGAGCAAGAACAAGAAGAAAACGTTCTAACAATCAAACATAGGTTTAGCACACTGATCAGACATTTGTGTTTGTCCTGTCGGTGAACTCTGGCCTTTAAAACAAACTCTTTTAGGCAGACACTACACACACACTTCAGTTACGCTTTAAATCCTCTGGTGCTATGGCATTTTCAGTCCTCAGTCTAGTGAAAAATCAAGTATCTGAACACATGATTGGTCCAGTGAAAGCACAGTGACATTGATGAATGAAAAAAAGAACTAAGGGAACACAAGAGAATAACAAAAAAATAAAAGTGCCTCGAAAACATAAAATAATAAATAGGCACAAAGTAGAAGGAACACACACACACAGGTCTAACAAGCACACATATAACATGTGTAAGTCAAGTTATTTCCATGCAAAGCGAGATACCAGTGTCCATGCAGTTGTACATGAAACAAGCAGTGTTGGGGGTGACGTGGACCAAACTATTTGTGTTTTCCTTTCTTGCAGAAGTAAAGTTATCAGTAGTGGCTGAGGATCCAAAATTTTCACCCAAAAATGGTCCAAAGTGGCAATTTCAGTTTTCAGCCAAAAAAAAAAAAGCAAAAGATTAAATACACGCTTAAAGAAGATGGTTCTTTAAGGGTTCTTTAGTCAAAAAACATGGGCCTTATTCTGCAGTACTTCCTAAGTTTGTTCTTAAATGTGTTCTTGAGAAACGTCCTAAAAAAAAGTCTACGTCAAATTCATTAAAGCACAAAACTGTTCTCACCTTTGCGCTCTTGAGTGTGTGTGGATTCTGTTCTTACTTACGAACAAATCCCAAATAAGAAAACATCAGTGAATGTCAGAATCTTCGTGAAAACTGCGTAAATGGGTTTTAAGAAGAAATTTCTTCTTAAAAATGGTTGGTGAATTAGGCCCAATAGTTCTATATAGAACCATGGACACTCAAAGAACCATTTGCGTGCTTGAATGGTTCTCTGCATGGTGAAATTGTTCTCCAAATTGATGGAGAATATGTTGTAAAGGGTTCTATAAAGCACCAAAAAGGTTTCTGCTGTTGTATTCAAGCTTGACATCCTAATAATAGCAGAACCCTTTTTGAAAAGGTTCTATATAGAACCAAACACAACAATCTCCATCAATCTGAAGAACAATTTCACCATGCAAATAATCATTTAAGTATAAAAACTGTTCTTTGAGTGTTCAAGGTTCTATATAGAACCACTAAAGAACTCTCTTGTTTTAGAGTGTAGGTATGCGACGAAGTGCTAAAAGCTAATACTTAACAAAGGATTTGAATTATTATAAAAATAATAGACAAAAAGTTAAACCTCAGGCCTACATTTGGTATTTTCTTTATCTTAAACGCTTTGGAACATTAATCGTTCTGATATAAGAATTTATTTAGAGAATTCACAGAATTTACTCTGCAGACGAAAGACTTAACACCCAACAATAATCCACTGTTTTAACAGTAAAGTGAAAACGTCACATTTACATTTGATATAATTCAGCAAGCTGTTTAAAACTGAATTAGTCCTCTCTCTCTTCTATCAACTCTCCGATAAAAAATAAACAGCAAAGTTATGTTAAATAACAATTCTTTCAGATTAGATTGAGTGACCCTTATTAGTCCCACAACGGGGAAATTTCACCTCCGCATTTTAACCCATCCATGCAGTGAAACACCACATACACACTAGTGAACACACACACTAGGGGGCAGTGAGCACGCTTGCCCCGAGCGGTGGGCAGCCCTATCCACAGCGCCCGGGGAGCAGTTTGGGGGTTAGGTGTCTTGCTCAAGGGCACCTCTGTCACATACTGACGGTTCGGGGATCGAACCGGCAATGTTCCGGTCACAAGGCTGGTTCCCTAACCTCCAGCCCACGACTGCCCCAAGTTTCTATTTTTAGTTTCTATTAGTTGAGTGTCCTGAATTTCGACTTTCAGTCGAGCACTTTCGTTAGAGGTGAGGTTACTTTTTTCCAGGAAGTAATCAGTAAAGTAATCTGAGTACAGAGGAGAGGAGTAATCAGCCCTAAGGGTTAGTTTTTTGACTAAGTACCCCAACACTGCCAGTACGACATCTGACAAGCAAATGAAATCAGTGATTTCAATTTAGGCAAATGTGTCCAGCGTTCACAGCTGAGAAAGGACGTGGGGATGTATTCCAACCCTGAGTTTAAAAAATTAGACAAATTATGATATTCGCCATACGTTTATACTCAGATCAGCAGGTGTGTAACTCACACAGAGATGCTGTAAACACACGACCTGATCTTGTTCAAGCCATCAGTCGTGTTTTATCTGCATGCCGAATATATATATATGCCACTGTCTGAACTAAACCTCGTACACCCACAACAGTAACTTTGCAGGAGAAAAAAAAACATAAAACATACTTTACTTTTAAAGTAAGTCAATGTAATCAAATTTTTTTTTCCAAGTAATTTTGGGCCGTTTCTTTTGGTCCTTTCATCATGAAATTTACACACAATGTAAAGGACAACAGGCAACAATGAGACAAGAGGTTTAGTTCCGACAGCAGCGATATATATACATTGTAGTTATATACATACACATATCGCTGTTGTTGGAAGAAAACCTTGTATCTCCAAAATGGAAACTTTACAGGAGAAGGAAAGTCAATGGAACCAGAATTTTTTCAAGTCGTTTTGGGCCGTTTCTTTTGGTCCTTTCATCAGGAAATTTACACACAATGTAAAAGGGTATTAGACATTTTCAAATTATGTCAAAAACTGAAAAACGACAAAAATGGAAATACGAGGTTTTCTTCTGACACAGCGATATATATGACTGATGTTGCGCTCAGTGGGGTGGCGTGAGTTATGAGCAGAGCAAAATACAACATAAAGATGGAGGAGAAAATGCTCATCAGCCATAGCACAGCAACCTAGGATCCAGTTAAACTACTTTGCTCAGTCAAACAGGGCTTGCTAAGAGATTAAAGTAGCATGTTTGTATTTCAGTTATATAGTAATCATAGAATAGTAATTGCTTACATTTCTCATGAGTCTTGTCGCTCTGAAAAAGGAAGAAAATGGTTAAAATAGAAAAGTCATCAGTGTTTAAAGTACACTTCATAAATGATAATAATTCTGTAATAATGAATTACTGTGTAATAATTCTGCTGAAATTAGATACATTTACCAATAAATTACAAACAAGCAAAAAAAAAAGCACGGGCAGGGTTACCTCTTCATCAACGTCCTGGTCTGAATCAGATTCCTTGAAAGAACAAAGTAGAAAAGCAATAATTTCATTATTAGTAATATTATTATTTCTTACATTATATTATTACATTACATTGTATTACATTACTAATTCTTATGTTTTATTATTACATTATATTATTAGTTATTACATTTTAGTATCACATTACATTGAATTATATTATTAATTCTTATATCATATTATTACATTACATTAAATCATATTTTATTTTTATATTATATTGTTACATTATAGTATATTATCAGTTATTACATTTTATTATCACATTACAGTGGATTATATCAGTTGTTATTACATTATATTACATTACATTATAGTCTAATATCTGTTATTATATGTTATTATCACATTACATTATATTAGTAATAATACATTATTTTATCACATTACACTGTATAATATTAATAGTTATTACATTATATTATTAAGTTGCTTTATAGTATATTAGTAGCTATTACATTTTATTATCATATTACCTTATACCATATTATTAGTTATATACATTATATTAGTACATTACATTATATTAGTAGTTATTACAATATATTATCACATCGCATTATATTATATATTAGTTATTACATCATATTATTAAATGCAATTAATTAATGTCAATGCTGTTCCACCTTCTTTTGTACCTTTGAGTAAACAGGAAGTGTAATGTTGAGGTTGCAGATGGCATTGTGGGTAAGACTGCGGTAAGTCCTCGGCTCCTTGGTGAAGGATAATCGGCCGCAGGGCTCCTGCGCGGTGTCACGAATCTGTTCAGAAAGGCACCAATCAATAAACAGCGCAAACGATCAGATGACCGATAAATGGATGGATGAATCACATCAAAGAGCCGTCAGCGTCCTTTTCATACGAGCTGTAAAACCCTGAGTGTGTTATCTTCCTCTACAGCAGTGTGAGTGTGAGGAGGTGGGACGGGACCTTAATGAAGAGCGAGAGTCTGTTCTCCTTGAAGGCATAGAAGCTGAACACATGGTGCTGCCCACTTTTGGTCAGAGGCACCAGGTTTCCGAAGCAGTCGGCGAAGATGGGCTTTCCTTCCAGAACCTGCAGGAGAGTCAGAGCTCCTTCACATACTGTACAGATTATAATTCATACAGGTACATATTAACATATCATCGCCGTCCACAAAGAAACAAGAATCTCCACCATTCAGTCTTCTGTATGATGATCACACAGCTGCCCTTTACATAGTGTGTAAATTTCAACAGATATCAAATTTCTTTACCTTAACTTACATTAAAAGTAAAGACAAAAGTTTTGGGGATGTTGTTTTTCTTTGGACAGTGATGAAATATCCAGAAGTCTGAGAGCTCCAGTGAAAATGGCTCTACTTTGCATATCAAGTCTTTCATTACAAATGATTTTATCAGAGGGAACAGCAGAATCTTTGAAACTTGAACATGCATTTCAGAATTTCTTAGTGTTTGGTGGCGTGTCCTTCTGCTTTAAGGACAGCATGCACTCAAGCTGCACGACTCCAATCACTCACAATCCAATGGTTCCATACAGAACCATGAACACTCAAAGAACCATGTGCATGCTTAAATGGTTCTCTGCATGCTGAAATGGATCTTCAGATTATTGGAAATTGTGTTGTAAAGGGTTCTATACAGCACCAGAAAGGGTTCTGCTGTTGTATAGAAGCTTGGCATCCTAACAACAGCAGAACCCTTCTCAAAAAAAAACATATACAACACATTCTTCATCAATCTGAAGAACCTTTTCACCATGTAAAGAACTATTTGAGCTGAGACTGCACTGCCCCCCCCCTACTGGCCACAATGGAAACTGCTTTATCATGTAAAAACTGAAAAGGTTAAAAATCTTAAAATGCTTCTGGTTAAGCTGGCAAATTGGAGCATTTATGGTGAAAATTATGTGGAAAATTAAATTATAAATCAGTAGATCAAATCCATCTGAACACAAACTTCAATGGAAGAGATTAAAAACAATCTGACCTTTTTTACAAAGATCTCAATATGATTAACTTCACAAATGTGCTTAAATTTGAATAGTGAGCTGGAAACAGTGCAGAAACATCTGCATTTACTCTTCATTTCAATCATCATAACTTTTCAAAAGAGTAAAATGTTCTGAATGGAAATATATATATACAAAAAAACCTACCCAATCCAAAAAAAAAAACCAGAAAAGACAGAAAAAACAATTTAAAAACAGTAAGAAAACTATTTAAAAGAAACATAATTAAAAGAATAGATAACATAAATAAATGCACAAATAACAAAATCATATTGTTAATAGTGGAATGTTTTAAGCTGTTGTTTAAAATGTCTGCTGTGCCTCCTGAATATTTTTTGGTGCAGTTTTCCACAGTTTGGGTGTGCAGTGGATTAAAACTGCTTCCCAGATTCATTTCAAGGGATTCTAGAGTGTCTAACAGACCTGCTGTGGAGGACCTGAGGGCTCGAGTAGGAACATAAAACGACAGAGACTCAGTCATATAAGAAGGTGGTAAACCGTTTAGAGCTTTGAGCTCAGTGTATCTAGAGCCGGAGTAACGCGCTCTCTCCCTAGTTTGGGTTAAAACTCTGGAGGCACATTCTGAATTAGCGTGACTCTTTTGGAAGAGCAGTAAACAGAGCATTACGGTAGTCCAGTCTACTCGAAATACAGGCGTGAATGAGCTTCTCAGCATCCAGTTGGATTAAAAACATACTTTGTTGATGTTTCTTAGTGGACTGTTCTGTCACGTTAAACTTAAATCAGAGTCTAAAATTACACCCAAACTCGTTAGCCACATTTCACTCTGATGAATCAGATTTCCAGGCCTAGCAGAGGGTGTGTCTCTCCAGCTTAAGGGCCAAATAAGAGTATTTCTGACTTATCTGTTTTGATTATTTGTGGTCAGGGAGCTGGGAGTGTGTATGTCATTCAGTTCAAAAGAAAATTATAGCTAATTATCATCAGCGTAGCTTTGAAAATTAACATTGTGTTCTCTGATATTAAGAATTAAATACTGAAAGACCTTTTTTTTATAGTTTTTAAAGTTTCTTTATAATTTAATGTAGAAGTTAAGTTATCAGTAGTGGCTGAGGATCAGAAATATTTATCCAAAAATGGTCTAAAGTGGCAATTTTAGTTTTTTGACCCAAAAGAGAAAAAAGCAAAAGATCTTCGAATTGAAGACATGTTTATCTAAGTTTAGCTATATGGTGAAGTTCAGTTCATGTTTTTGGTCTGAGTTTGTACATAAAAGACAAAACTCAAACTCCACCTCTGTGTGGGAGATGCACAGACACAGGGACTACATTTCCCATCATCCTCTCTTCTATGCTGCATCGTCATACCTCGACATCTCTGCTGCGTGCCACCTCGGTGAAATTCTCCTGCTGCTCCAGGGTTTTGTCCATCTTATCGTCGGTCATGCAGAAGCAGCGCAGTCGCGCCTCAATGGGGTCCAACGTTTTGGCGAAGATGACGAATTTGGCCATGTAGGGAACGCAGATGATCTCACGGTAAACCTGCGTGGAGAAATTCACTGACTCCTGAGTCTGACGGCAGTCAATCAGCCAGAACCTGAAACACAAGACCAAACATCAACATTACTGCAGCTGTTTCATTTAAAAAGTCATTCTGACAGACTGTAATACACTACAGGAAGCGTAGGGGGCGATACGGCTTCTACTGTTTCATTTAAAAAGCTCTATAATGTTCATATGATCCACACAGTCACTCTGACAGACTGTAATACACTACAGGAAGTGTAGGGGGCGATATGGCTTCTACTGTTTCATTTAAAAAGCCTCTATAATGTTCATATGATCCACACAGTCACTCTGACAGACTGTAATACTCTACAGGAAGTGTAGGGGGCGATATGGCTTCTACTGTTTCATTTGAAAAGCCTCTATAATGTTCATATGATCCTCACAGTCACTCTGACAGACTGTAATACACTACAGGAAGTGTAGGGGGCGATATGGCTTCTACTGTTTCATTTAAAAAGCCTCTATAATGTTCATATGATCCACACAGTCACTCTGACAGACTGTAATCCACTACAGGAAGTGTAGGGGGCGATATGGCTTCTACTGTTTCATTTAAAAAGCCTCTATAATGTTCATATGATCCTCACAGTCACTCTGACAGACTGTAATACATTACAGGAAGCGTAGGGGGCGATATGGCTTCTACTGTTTCATTTAAAAAGCCTCTATAATGTTCATATGATCCTCACAGTCACTCTGACAGACTGTAATACACTACAGGAAGTGTAGGGGGCGATATCAATATTGTTTCATTTAAAAAGCAGTGTGTAAGCAGATGAAAGTGAGCAGCTGACCTGGCTGATACGTTGGTGGTGAAGGAGACGCACTGGTTGATGAAGGTTAGAGGAGTAGATCCTGTAATGTCCTCCCACTGCGCTGGAGTGGTGCCTCCTAAACAGAAAGACATACGATAGTAACACTGAATATCCCACACATCAAAGCAGGTCAGGGCGATATGGGAAAAAAAACAATTTCACGATATTTAAAGACATTTTCACAATACATGATAAAGACAATCAGAGGAATCATGAGCAAGCCATTAGGTTTAAGAAGACAGGACCTTCTGGAGAAACACTATCCTTACCAAACAATAATAATAATAATAATAATAATAGCAGTTACTCTGAAGGTGACCCTAGAGAAGGTCATTGTGATGATCATACTAACAAACCTGTGATGCTGCAGAGTAAGCGCAGGGTGGGCGTGTCCCCACCAAACATGCTGGTTCCATCATTGGTGGAGCTCTTGGGGATGGGGATCGTCATGGTGATCGGCTTGTGGAACTTCCGTCTTCGGGGCTCCAGAGTAACGATGGGGCTGAACGTAGCTTTATTCCCCAGAATCTTCCTCACCATATCCTCCCCAATAGGCTGGGCCTGAAAACAAACCCCAGGAAACAACCAATCTAAAGTCAGAGCTGGGTAATGGCATAAACCATCCAAACGTAGAAATTATTTAATCCTCCCACAATTAAATTATACATAATAAAAGCAAGCAGAAAACGCCTTGAGACATCATGGGTCTTCCAAAAACCAGGTACTGGAACACCTTTAGAGGGCAGCAGTGAGTTGTGTTTGTTTACCTGAGCTCCAGCTATTTCTGAACTAGAAGAGTGAACACTTTGTAATGAGTTTTCTAAGCTAACGTTAGGTAGGAAGCTAATGTTATTGACGTGTATGACGATGCTGTCCCATCTCCGCCCCACCTAATCACAAAATAGCTGCGCCTTTGACAAAACCATGTTTAATGACTTAGAATTGAACATTACAATCTGAACTGCCCAATACAGAAGAAATACAGATATATCCATGAGCACCTGTAGGCCTACTCGGATCCTCTTGGTCAGCGCTCCTTCAGGGAACACGGCCTGCACCTGTGGAACCAGCGTGCTGCTCAGGACTCCACCCTCCGGACCGATCAGATGACTGTCCTGCTTTATCCGGGACACCACCGCAAAGTACTGTGGGAAGTCACGAGTGATGATACGGCAGATTCGCTTCTTCTCCAGCTCCTCCGGTGAATCCAACTCTGAACCGAACACCATAGAACGACAGCAGAAGAATGTTCTCTCATTACACTGCAGCACAACCAGTCCCTACCCCAGATAGGATCTGTGTTAGGGGTTAAAGGTAAGGGTTTAAGGATAGGAATGTGCACTTCTCTACTCCAAATCATGAGCGTTTTGTTAAGGACGTGACTGAGAAGGCAGAGATAGCATAGCCTAACGCTAACTAGGCTAACATCTTAATGTTAGCTATCTATAGAAACAGTTCATATTGCTCTGATAAACTAACATGTTGGCATATCGTCCACTGAGGAGAAAACCCCTTGTGTAGAAGATGACGAGTCTCCATTGGGGTACACTGTTGTACTAGTTAGCTGATCAACACATAAGCCTAATGTTAGCGACTTCCCTTGGCTATTTTTGAATAATAAAATGTTTTCAAATATATTAACCTTCCTAGCCTGCCTTCTAATGCCACAGCTAGTGCTGGTCATTTTCACCTTCCCCATGAACACTTAAAGGAACTAGATGTCAAAAGTACTGTTTTTCATGGTAATGGATAGTCATAAAGGCATTTCACTGCACATTATATTATGTATGGCTGTGTGTGACCAATATGGGTTGATTGGATTTGATTAAAGGATTTAGGGGTATAGGGGTGCACTCCTTGTTGAGGATTCCATTGGCATTCCTTTTAGAAATCAGGGTTTAGAGTTTAGAGCACTCACCAGGTCAAAGGTATTAGTTTATTGTTTATGGATTGACTAGCCACTGACTGCAGGGTCCACGCCAGTGTTATGGTTCCACCTCATTAGCCACGTTTACATGCAGCCTGATAATCCATTAATAATCCGACTAATAGCTCAATCTGAATAGAATACGTCCATGTAAACACTTCAATCGGAATAGTCTAGTCCAATTGAGGTCATTTGGAATACAATTTCTATCCGATTGAACGAGGTGGGTAATCCTGTAAAAAAATAGAAATAGAAGAATAATAGCCATGTAAACGCCTTTATCGGATTACATTTACAATCGGAGCATGTAAGTACATTCTGCGCATGTGTGTCACGTCCTAGCAAAAGCACAGAACTCATAAACCGGCTCTGGCAAAAGTTTATACCGTTCAACATGGCGGAGCAGAAACTGGTCTGCAGAGGAGACGAAGTTTATGCTCTGATCTTTAAAAGAGGGCGGTGGGACGGACGTCCAGCTTATGTGTCTCAGAACACGACGTCTTCCTCTCGGCCTTCTTTAATAAGGACAAGTGAAGGACGTTTTCACTGAGTCTGACATCATTTCAAAGTGATTAAAAACTCCAGCGCTCCAACTGGAAACTCATCTCACTCTGTCTGGACCTCACGTGATGCTCGCTGTCATGGTAACGTTTACTCTAAGTGGTACTCCACGCATGTGCGTCATTTTGGATCGGATTACTTGCAGTGAGCATATAAACGAAGATTTTCATCAGATTATTGAATAAAGTGTTCATATAAACACCTCAGTCTTAATCTGTAATTGGAATGTATTCATTCGGATTGGCAAAAATCTTTGCATGTAAACAGCCATTGTTATTTATGGGTTTAGGGTTCAGGAAATGCTTTGCAACATGTGACTTCAAAAATCCAAAAATTCCAAAAATCTGCGACAAAGCCAAACTGAACAGGTCAGTAGAGCATGATGTTCCCTTTCCAACAAGTCCTGGATTGCATTGCTAGCCTTCGGGGATCCAGAGATACAGACCCCAAAATTTTGCAAATCTGTATCCGACTTAGCCACACCCTAGGCGGCTTTGCCAAGACACTTGCCCATGGCGGAGGTCTGGAGATCCAGAGAAATTTAGAGTGCCATAACTCAGCGAAAATAAGAGTAACTAACTTCAAACTGTTCCCTCTCCAATGAGACATGACTTTTTATTGTAGTCTTTGGGAAATTGGAGATAATGACATTCAGTATATGATCTTTGAAGCTCTGTAGACGGAGACCAGAGATATGTACCCTGAAATCACAGGCTCCTCTCCTGCTGTCTTCTCTGAGGCGTCCATGTTGTTAGTGCCATGATCTCATGATAAGCTTAAAGCGTTATCACCAAGCAGTAAATCAAGTAGTCTGTGCAACCCCTAGTAGGGTTTAAGATTTAGGATAGATTATTGGGTTTATGGTTTACCCTCATTTATGCCGCTGAGGATCTGGTTGAGTTGTAATGGTTTAAAGTGATGGTCTCCAACCCTGGTCATAGAGAGAGACCTTCCTGCAGAGTTAAGCTCCAGTCTGTATCCAATAAGCTACTCTGCCCCTTACCTAACTCTAGTACATCTCATCCAGCCAATCAGGTACTGAAAAAGAAGTATAGGGTGTAGGGTTTAGGGTTTAGGATATAAGATTTAGGGTTTACCCTCATCCATGCCGTTAAGGATCTGGTTGAGTTCCTCTTCTGTATGTTCACAGTGATGCTCCCTCCAGCTCTCACCCGTCTCACTGCGCAGAATCACCAGCTCACGCTCAGAACCACGCAGAGCCGCAAAGTGAGGAATCTCCACAATCACTGGCCTAACAGATACAGGCAGGAACAAGACTTGCAATCAGAGTGTAATCGTGAACTTTAAACATTCAAGCAATTAATATCTAAAGACGTGTGCAATAATTTGGTGCAAACACCAAAACACAGAAAACAGCAAAAAATCTGACACCCAAACACTAAAAACAGACAAACCACTAGTTTACTTACATGAACCGTAAAGCCGCCAGTGTACTTCAAACGACAAAAGAACTAAATGAACTAGAACTGGAGCCAAACACACTGATCTAAGTATACTTAAAGAGAACTAGGAGTATGTCTTCCTGAGACTCAGCACCACTAGAGGCTTGAAGCGCATCTCTATCTCAATATGTTCTGCACCATTTTGCTACAGTTCCCGGGTTGAACAACATGCTTCAGTGCGAAATGGGGCACAGCGGGCTTTAAGGGATGCTTTCTCTAGTTTGCTGGGCATGTTAGAGATATTACCTAATTAGCAGCAACATGTATATAAACCCCAACATATTAAAATTGCAGCACACACAATGAATTCCAATGAAGTCCTCTACAAATGCAGCCACTGCAGTTCATGGTCCAGACATTAGAAGGTTCCGTTTAAATAGATGTTTACATTTTGTCAGGGCTGAATGCAGCCCTGAACTGTGCAGTGATGCTGGCAACCAGTTGATATGTGGACCAATCACAGTCAGGAGGAGGCCTCAGAACAAGCCTCTTTTCTGTTTAAAGTATACTGCCGGCTTATGAGTGATGTTTCTGGAGTCAGTTCAGTTTTCAGTTTGCAGAGCGAACCTGAGCTCAGAAAACAACACTACCACTCTAAATCAGGGGTGCCCAAACTTTTGCCTTCAGGGGCCTAAATGCAACATTTGTGGTGGGTTTAAGACCATGAAGACAAAACCATTTACAAATAAAGTAGGTTGACTTTCTGGCTGGAGAAATCAAGCATGGGCCAACTTTGGGCAGCCCTGTAAAAAAAAACTGATACCAAATAAAGCCTGTGGGTGCAGGGTAGAGGGGGATACACCAACTGATCCACACTGTCGGGGAGTGGCAGGGTACTCCAGTGTATCACTGTGTGTACGGATGAATGCATCAGGGAATCACTGTGTGTCCTACCCTAAGAATTTGGTTCCAGGTGGGCCGAGCTGCAGGATCCTGCTGACCAAACTCTCGCCCTCATTCAGAGGGGGCGGAGCTGTGGGCAGGTGCAGCTTTCTGCTCCATACGCAGCGTTAAAGTGGTTAAAATAAGAAAATGTAACACATACAGGCACACATATACCACAGACTGCTCAAAGTCACACACATACCCATTCCATCAAAGATAACAGGGTTCTCTAAAACAATCAAACACAATGATTTATAAACAGCATAAAATATCTGGAACTAGCCCTGGAGGATACATTGATAATTCATCATAATTATCAAAGTCAAATCAAACGTGTTTCCCTGTGTGCGTAATTTTTCAAAAATGAATATGCTTTTCCATTTCTGAATGTACTGTGAACAGCAAAGGCTTAAACTTGGAACAATTACTGCTGTGTGACACTAAATATTGCTGTGTTATTTTACTCAAAACACAAGATTGTGAGTCAGATATATCTGATGCTTTAAGATTAGATTTCGGGCTTTACTGTAAGGACTTGGGCTTAATTCAGGTCTTGATTTGGGATTAAATTTGGGACTTGCTGTTTTTACTCAGGACTTGCCTGTTTGTCTTAGGACTAGACTTGGGACTTGCCTCTCCAGACTTGGGACAAGACTTGGGACTTGCCTGTCCTGACTTGGGACTAGACTTGGTACTTGCCTGCCGTGACTTGGGATTAGACTTGGGAGTTGCCTGTCGTGACTTGGGACTAGACCTCAGACTTGCTTGTCTTGAATTGGGACTAGAAAAGAAACTTTCCTGTTGTGACTTGGGACTTGCCTGTCTTGACTTGAGACTTGCCTGTTTTGACTTGAGCCTAGATTAGAGAATTGCCTGTTATAGCTTGGGACTAGACTTGGGACTTGCCTGTCTTGACTTGAGACTTGCCTGTCTTGACTTAGGACTTGCCTGTCTTGACTTAGGACTTGCCTGTCCTGACTTGGGACTAGACTTGGGACTTGCCTGTCTTGATTTGGGACTAAACGAGGGAGTTGCCTGTCATACTCAGGACAGACCTCTCCGAATCGGGACTAGACTTGAAACTTTCCTGTCGTGACTTGGGACTTGCCTGTCTTGACTTGAGACTTGCCTGTTTTGACTTGGAACTAGTCTTGGGATTTACCTGTCGTGACTGGGGCTAGACTTTGGACTTGCCTGTCTTGACTTTAGACTTGCCTGTCATGATTTGAAACTAGTCTTGACACGGGACTTGCTTATTTTGACTCAAGTCTTGACACAGGACTTTCTTGTGCTGACTTGTGGCTTGCTTTTCTTGACTTGAGACTTGACTCTGGACTTGCCTCTCTTGACCTGTGATTTCACTTGGGAATCGCCTGCCCTGACTTGAGCTTTACTTTTCTTGACTTGGGACTTGAGTCTGTTTGGTCTCGAGACTTGACTTGGGACTTAAGACTTGACTCTGGATTTGTCTCAGGCCTCGCCTGTCTTGACTCAGGACTTGGCCCAAGACTTGACAGTCTAAACTTGATACTTACTTCTTACTTGCAACTCAATTACTTATCTTTCCTCTCCTTTTTACTGTCTAGAGATATTTCACAATTCATCAGTAATCAATGATATTAAAAGATATGAAAATTTCCATATCCACACCAGCCCAAAGTGAAAGAGAGTCTTTTTCTGCCAGTCCCTCTCTGGCAGTGTCTTACCCAAGGAATTGTGCCCCAGTGGGTCCAACCTCTATGATCCTGCCTGCAATTCCCTCTCCCTCCACCAGAGGGGGCATGGTGGCCAGTCTGTGTCTCTTCACCAGCCTGCAGGTAACCCGTGTGGGTGCTGAACACTTCCTGGGTGGCACGATGATGCGCAGGCCATTGTGACGGCAACCGCGCATGGCACCACCCCGGGCATCAACCATAAAACTCACGAGGAAGCTGATTGGACGAGAGAGAAAGCAAACAGCCAAACACAGACCACCATTGAATGAACAGCTCAGTTAAATATTTAATTTACATAACTGTCCTCTCCAGACTCCGCCCACAAATACTTTATTTTTATAGGTACTGTTGTACAGTTGACCAAGCTTTACAGAATGCTGGTAAAAATCCAATTCAACCTAAAGAGAAATGAAACAGTAGATGGTGTCAATAATTACTTAAATATGGAGTTTATTTCAAATAATGTTTATTTTTATATGTGAAAGTTAACCAGCATCATAGCGTCATAGCCGAAACCACTAGCTACTATAGCATGGCTGAAGTTACTGTCAGA
This sequence comes from Colossoma macropomum, assembly GCF_904425465.1. Lineage (NCBI taxonomy): Eukaryota > Metazoa > Chordata > Actinopteri > Characiformes > Serrasalmidae > Colossoma > Colossoma macropomum. Next base: position 6,486,848 of record NW_023494796.1, on the reverse strand, counting down.
TATTTACCCAAACATTTCCCTTGTTGTGTACTGGTGTACCCAATTCAGCTGTTTTAGCATTGCTAATTAGCTATGCTTCTGTATATCTCATCTGTTACAGAGCAGCTTGAGTTTATTGATGTAGCTTAAGGCTGCACACACTGTCTCTGTTTGCACTGTATATAATCTGGCAGTACGAAAATGTTGTGGTAAACTTCAGAGTAATATCAGCCATGCTACAGTAGCTAACTGTGTTAACTTACTAAGCTGGTGAACATTCTGTTTAGCCCATCAATCGGATTTTTAAAAACTATAAAAACTGTACCTGAACTTTTCTACCAGTGTGACCTTATTCCTTTGCAAATAACAATATTCGTACACTAAATTTATGCATTTGAACTTGTAATATTGCTCTAAATGTCGGTTTTTGATTTAAAAAACTGAGTGTACTACAGTTTCTCATTAGACTGAATTGGATTTGTGGGCAGAGCATAGACAGGGCAATTTTCCCCTTACCCTAAAAGTTTGCTTCTATAGTTTTAGCACTGGAGCTATGAGGCTAATGTAGCCAGCAGGTAACAGGTTTACCCTGCCCCCAGTTAGCATGATGCTAACTGCATGCCTCAAGACATTTGAGGTTGTTCAGTGATCTCTAATAGACTCTAATACACTTGATTATGTGGTTTCTGATGCTGTTATCCATAAACATGGGCTAAAATATGTCAGCATAGCTAGAAACTGTTACAGTCACCTTCATTCCTGAATGTTGTTCATTTTTATAGACAACACTGTCATAAATTATAATATACAGGCTAATGTAACTAACAAGCAGTGCAAGCTTGTACCCCAACAATTAAGGAATAGGAAGCCAACTTCACTAACACATTTAAGGCACATTTTAGCACCATGCTAATTGGTGGGGTATAAGCTTCCTTTACTTGTTAGCTACATTAGCCTCGTAGCTCCCCTGCTGAAATTAAAGAAGCAAACGTCAGACACCAAACACATCTTGGCTGAGCGACGGTATTTGGGTTAAGGGGCGACACTGGGGTAGATGTGATTATTTTGCAGAACTATCGCTTTAAAGACCAACATCATTACACGAACATGCATCAGTTTGCAGGTATGTTTGATCAGACTGTGAGTGCAGTACAGTTATATTCTGGGCTGTATGTATGGAGGAATGAATGTAATGGTGTATTCAAAGCTCGGTGCAAAGCTGTGCTGGAGGTCACGAGACAGACGTGAAACACACACTCACTCCAGCTTTCACGCTTAGAATGAACTCACACTGACAACGGAATCCTCTTAATATATATGTGTCTGTGTATATATACACACCCACACAGGGTGAGAGAAAAGCCACCCAAATACCTGCAAGAAGGTTGATGTATCTCGATCCACTGATGTATCAAAATTCCTCCATATTTAAATGTTTAAGATGTAAACAGAGTCATTCAGAGTGGTTTAGTGTGAAACGCTCAGTCAGAATTGTTCACAGTGGTGGTGATAGGAACCAGACGTCCACCTCTAGAAGCTCACAGAAAGTTACTACATGAAATTAATGGCTCATCTGCTGCTGCACAGTTTGTGTTGGTCATCCTCTAGTCCTTCATCAGTGGTCACAGGACGCTGCCCACAGGACGCTGTTGGCTGGATATTTTTGGTTGGTGGACTATTCTCAGTCCAGCAGTGACACTGAGGTGTTTAAAAACTCCAGCAGCACTGCTGTGTCTGATCCACTCAGACCAGCGCAACACACACTAACACACCACATCAGTGTTACTGCAGTGCTGAGAATGATCCACCACCCAAATATCACCTGCTCTGTGAGGGTTCATGGGGGTCCAGACCACTGAAGAACAGGGTAAAAGGGGGCTAACAAAGTATCAGAGAAACAGATGGACTACAGTCTGTAACTGGAGAACTACAAAGTGCACCTATATAGTAAGTGGAGCTGATAAAATGGACAATGAGCATAGAAACAAGGAGGTGGTCATAATGTTATGCCTGATCGGTGTAAATGTGTGGGGGGTGAACAGTGTGAACGCACTGAAAATGTATTATTTTATATGTTCTTCTCAGAAAAATTGAAAATGGCTCCCACAGAACTGAACACCACACAAGGGTTAAACTCCATTCATGGTGGAAGGATACATGCAGGGTGCTGTGAGGCAAAATAGTCCCCAAAGAAAACTTATTATTCCAGATTTTCCACTATTTTCCATCATCAACATTCCATATAAACTCAGAAGACTCGTGTAGGTTCACTGGTGGTTCTGGATAGTAAATAAAATGTCTATATTTGTGTTGTAGTCATGGCGACCCCTGGTTCCTATCACCATCACTGTAAAGACATCTGAACCATTTCACACCAAACCACTCTGAATCACTCTGATTACGTCTCAGAGCAGAAATGACTTCAGATATCTGGGTGGTGCCTGATGTTCATCTCTCTCTCTGTGTAATACAGGATTCTGTTGGACCTCAAAAAGCTTCCAGAAGGTTCCACTGACCAACTAAGGAAACTGAGTCTGGAAGCTTTTTTTTCCTGAAGGTCCTTCAATCATTAGAGTTCCACACAGCACTGTTCCATCATCAGCCGAACTCCACACCCACTCAGATGTGTACTGTTACTATGGAAACGACAGGCGGTCTCCATAGCAACCACATCACAGCAAGGCTAAGACCTCACTCACACACATCTGCAGCAAACACATGCAGAAAAGAGAAAGAGAGGAGGAGAGAAAAAGAATGAGTGAGAGAAAGAAAGAAAGAAAGAAAGAAAGAAAGAAAGGATGAACGAATGATGGAAAATACAAACATACAAAAAAGGAAAGAAGAGGAAAATGGGGAGAGAAAATATGAGAGAGATGAAATGAAGAAGGCCTGGAACAGAGAATAAGGGGAGGAGAACAAAACAGAGAGCATGATGAAAGAAAGAAAGAAAGAAAGAAAGAAAGAAAGAAGAAAGGAAACAAAAGAATAAACCGTGTGGGGAGATCACCTGCTGTTGTCATGGTCAAGGCACGGAGTTGACCGGCTACAAGCAGAACACAACACAGCGTCACACACAGCAGAGAGAGAGAGAGAGAGAGGGAGAGAGGGAAAGAGAAAGAGAGAGAGAAAGGGGGATGACACCACAAAAGAGGAAGAGAGGAAACAGCAGCTTTGAATGATGGTCTGCTTTGGCTGTGTGTAAAGTCATGGTGGCTGTAGCTAATGCTAATGTGCAAATGCTAATGTTAGCTGTTAGCAGCTTTAAGAAGCTGGAAAAGCAGAATTTCAAATCATATCAGTAACAACTGCCTGAGAATATCTGATATCTGCTGCAGTGAGAGGGAGCGTCCTGTAGGGGGAGCTCCTCCCACAGCCAGTCTGTAGGCTAACGTTCTCTTATAGCTGTTGCTCCAGCGGGCAGTGCGGTACGGTTACTACCCAGAGCTGTCCGTGCCCTGCTAGAGGACCTGTACACATTCTCCCATCACACAGTGGGTGGGGTTCTCTGTTGGAGGGGATGGGGGTCACACGATTTCCAACCCAATGCTAGCGTTTACGCTAAACAACAGCAGCGACAGAAGCATCCAGTCCTGTGCGAGTGCATTTCACCAATCCGTGGTCTGCACTATTTGTAGCTCCACCCACACATCCAGGTTTGGTACACTTGGTACCACAATGATACCTAAACTATGGATGTAAGTTTTCTTTGATATAAGCTTCATAACATAAGCAGGGTGCCGGTCACTGTACAGTAGGAATGATAACACAGTTATTAACTGTACCACACTATCACTGCTGTACTACACTGCCCCCTGTGGACAAACGCCTCAGTTACACTGCAGCCTGCTGTTCTGTGTGGGCCTGTGGTGCTATATATTGATGCATTTGATTGGAATAGAATATATATTATTCCAATTCTAATTGGGTGTGTTTGTATCTACTTACACTATGCATGTCCAAAAGTATCCAGACACCTCTTCTAATTAGCGTATTGGACTATTTAACCAAAACCCTTTAGCCATCTGACCCAGATGTTAGACTGAAGGCACAGCTGTGTGATCTCTATCTAGAACAGCAGCCTTTCAATGCAGCACCATCATAGGATGCTTTCTTTTCCAAATTGTCCAAACTCCTGGACTGATGTACTCCTCCTACAGTGATGTGGGATATGCTGGAGTGATAGAGCTCCATCCGGTACCTTTGGGATGAGTTGGAGTGATCCAGAACTGACCATCCAACATCAGTACCTGACCTCACTAATGCTCAATCAAATCCTCACAGCAACGTTCCAACATCTGGTGTGAGGAAGAGTAGAGGCTGCAGCAAAGGGGGTCAAACTCACATTTAACTACCCTCATTTCAGTAGAAACACTGGATCAGCTGGTGTTTCAGTGTCTGGACAAGATTGGACATACAGTGTGTGTGTGTGTGTGTGTGTGTGTGTGTGTGTGTGGCTGACCCAGAGTGCAGCAGTGTACTGGTCAGTACGACATTATCCAGGTGCTCTGCTCCCCAACTCAGCCGATACGAGTCTTTCTCACTCTCTTTGGCGAGAGCAGAAACCTGCCAACAGACACACAGCACACTCAGCACTCAGCACACAATCTAAACACTATTAAACACGGCAGGTACTGAAATTTGCAAATACTAAACCCAAAAGCTGCTAAACTCTACAGCAAAATAAACCCTACAGCTCCTGAACCCTTTAACTAATGAACCTCACAGCAGCTGAGCTATACAGCTACTAAACCCTACAGCTACTGAACCCTACAACTCCTGAACCTTACAGCAACTGAGCTATACAGCTACTAAACCCTACAGCTACTGAACCCTACAACTACTGAACCTTACAGCAGCTGAGCTATACCGCTACTAAAACCTACAGCTACTGAACCCTACAACTCCTGAACCTTACAGCAGCTGAGCTATACCGCTACTAAAACCTACAGCTACTGAATCCTACAACTCCTGAACCTTACAGCAGCTGAGCTATACAGCAACTAAACCTTACAGCAACTAAACCCTACAGCTACTGAACCCTCCAACTACTAAACCTTAAAACTATGAATCCCAACAGCTACTGAAAATTAACAAATACTAAACCCTAAAGCTGCTAAGCTCTACAGCAACTAAACCTTACAGCTACTGAACCCTTTAACTAATAAACCCTACAGCAACTGAGCCATACAGCTACTAAACCCTACAGCTACTGAACCCTTCAACTACTAAACCTTACAACTATTAATCCCAACAGCTACTGAACCCTAAAGCTAATAAGCTATATGTTAAACTGTACAGCTACTAAACCCTACAACGATTAAACCCTACAGCTACTGAACCATACAGCTACTAAACGCTACAATGATTAAAACCTACAGCTACAAAACTCTACAACTATACCCTACAGCTACTGAACCCTACAATGACTTAAGCCTACAGTTACTGAACCCTACAATGACTTAACCCTACATCTATTAAACCCTACAGCTACTTGACCCTACAATTACTGAACTCTGCAGCTACTAAACCCTACAGCCACTAAACCCTACAATGATCAAACCCTACAGCTACTAAACCCAACAGCTACTAAATCCTACAACTACTGAACCCAACAGCTACGAAACCCTACAGCTGCTGAACACTTTGGTCATTGTGTGTTTTACCTGATGGCTGGTTATCATGTCCTCAATCAGCACTCCCTCTCTCGAGTAAGCCAGATGGGGTGGAGTCTGATGGACTCTACAGGCAAGAAATGATCAGAGATATTAGCAATGCATATTATAGGTGTATATTATGACTACAACCATTGGTCAACAATGGCCAACATGTCGTGAACAAAAGTGCTCTATAATGTTCATATGATCCACAGTCAATCTGACAGACTGTAATACACTACAGGAAGTGTAGGGGGCGATATGGCTTCTACTGTTTTATTTAAAAAGCGCTCTATAATGTTCATATGATCCACACAGTCATTCTGACAGACTGTAGTACACTACATGAAGTATAGGGGGCGATAAGGCTTTGCTGTACAATGAAAGAAGAACGCTCTTATTGTACAGGTGAATATTTGAATGATAGCAACAGCAAAGAAAGAAGAACCAAAGAAGAATAGTTAAATTAATGGATTAATCAAGTAACTTGTGAGACTGTACCTGTCCAAGTTGTGGCTGAAGTAGCTCACGCCGTCCAGGTATTGTCCAGTTAGAGAGTCGTCTCCTAGTTCTCTCAAATCCTCCGCTCTGAGATACTCACCACCATCACCGGTCATAGTGTCCTCTCCTAAACACACAGACACATTAATTATCACATAACTCTGAGTATTTGTAATGTGGGTTAACCTGGGTTAATGGTCAAACCGTCATTAGTGATTTCCACACGTAACATTCAGAGGGACTCTCCAATCTTCTCCAGGTGTTTGAGTCTGTCTCCATTATCATGCACAGCACACAGGTTTTGTTTAGAGCAGGTGTGCCAGACTGGGAAACGTTTGGGTCCCAGCTCTGCAGAGATTAGTGCTTTCCTTAAGTGAATGTTCTGAATTCAATTACTGAATATCTTATTAATTAGCTAATGAACTGAATCAGGTGCATATAATAAAGCAGAACACTAAAACCTGCACTGCTTTTGTCCCTGAAATTTACAGCCACTAAAGTCACTGAAGTTACTGAAGTTAAGTTTTCATGTAACTTTCAACTGTGGGACCATTCAGCTACTGAACCCTACAACTACTGGACCCTACAGCTACTGAACTCTACAACTGCTGGACCCTATAGCTACTGAACTCTACAACGACTGGACCCTACAGCTACTGAAACCTTGAAGGACTGAACCCTACAACTGCTGAACCCTACAGTTACTGAATTCTACAGCTAGTGAACCCTACAACAACTGGACCCTACAACTGCTGAACTCTACAACTACTAAACCCTGCAGTTACTGAATCCTACAGATACTAACACTGTACAACTAACAAATGCTACAGGTACTGAACCTTTACGTTACTGAACCCTACAACTACTGAACCCTTAAGTTACTGGACCCTACAGCTACTGAACCCTATAGCTATTGAACCTTTAAGTTACTGAAACCTTCAACTACTGAACCATTAAGTTATTAAAACCTTCAGCTACTGAACCTTTTAACTACTGAACTCTACAACAACTGAACCTTTAAGTTACTGAAACCTTCAACTACTGTTAAGTTATTAAAACCTTCAGCTATTGAACCCTTTAACTATTGAACTCTACATGACTGAAACTTTCAAGTACTGAACCCTACAGCTACTGAACCTTCAGGTTACCGAAACCTTACAGCTACTGAACCCTACAGCTACTGCACCTTTAAGTTACTGAAACCTTCAACTACTGAACCTTCAGGTTACTGAACCCTTACAGCTACTGAACACTACAACTACTGAACCCTACAGCTACTGAACTTTTAAGTTACTGAACCCTTCAACTACTGAACCCTTAAGTAATAAAAACCTTCAGCTACTGAACCCTTCAACTACTGAACCCTAGAACTACTGAAGCTTTTGAGTACTGAACCCTACAGCTACTGACCCTTCAACTACTGAACACTACAACTACTGAAAACTACACTACTGGACCCTACAGCTACTGAACCCTATAGCTACTAAATTGTACAATCATCGAACCCCACAGCTAATGAAACTTACAGCTACTGAACCCTACTATTACTAGATCCTACATCTACTGAACTCAACAGCTACTAAACCCAAAAGCTACTGAACCCTATAGAGCAGAACCCAAAAGCAACTGGGCCCTCCAGCTATTGACCCTTACAGATACCAAACCCTACACGTTCTGAACCCTATAGCACTGACCCCAATAGCTACTAAACCCCACAGCTATTTACCCCTACAGCTACTGAATCTTTTTGTGGTCAGATGAGACTAAAATTTAGCATTTTGGTCTAAAGGCAAAGTGTTATGTTTGGCACAAAACAAATACAGCCCAACAACCTGTTGGCACCACTCCTACCATAAAGCATGGTGGTAGCATCAAAAACAAACTTTAGTTGTTGAGTTACTTTTCAGTATGAGACACTTCCAGCAGGACAAAGACCAAAAGGACAGGGCAAAAACTACAAAGGAATGGCTTTTAAAAAAATTGTGTTCTAGAATGGCCAAGTTAAAAGCTGTAATTCCTGCTAGAGGACAGTAAACTAAGTATTGGCTGTGTGTGGGTGGGATAAATACTTAAAAGTCTTACACTGTGGCACTGTTGCAAAATCAGTGTTCTTTCATTTTTTTTTTTTTGTATTTTCATAAGTGTTTTGACTATCATATTTATAAAGTGAAGAGAAAACATTTTCACTTCTGGATGTGTAACTGTTGGAAACTGTAGGGGGTGAATACTTTCTGCATTCTTAGCGTTAGTAATGCAGGCAGAACAACGACACTCAACACCATCAGTTATCAGCTTAACTGAACCACATTTTCACTTCAAAAAAAGTCACTGAAGTCATTACTCCATGCTGTTAATGTCAACATCATCATCAGCCCATCAATTTTTATTTACCCAGAATTCCTCTGATCTCCACAGAGACTTCAGCTAAAGGTTCCTCCACCTGCTGTAGAGCTGCAGAGCAATTTAACTACATTACCCACAAACCTCAGCAGGGCTGCAGTAAGTATCCACTGTCTCAAATACTAACATGAGCTAATATACAAAGTAGGTGTTTCTAATAAAGTGGCCAGTTAGGGTAAGTACAAGGTGGGCGTTTCTAATAAAGTGGCCAGTTCATGGAAGTACAAGGTGTTTCTAATAAAGTGGCCAGTTAGTGGAAGTACAAGGTAGGTGTTTCTAATGAAGTGGCCAGTTAGTGGAAGTACAAGGTGAGCGTTCCTAATAAAATGGCCAATTAATGGAAGTACAAGGTGGATGTTTCTAATAAAGTGGCCAGTTCATGGAAGTACAAGGTAGGTGTTTCTAGTATAGTGGCCTGTTAGTTGAAGTACAAGGTAGATGTCTCTAATAAAGTGGCCAGGTAGTGGAAGTACAAGGTGAGGGTTCCTAATAAAGTGGCCACTGAGAGGAAGTACAAGGTGGGTGTTTCTAATAAAATGGCCAGTTAGGGGAAGTACCAGGTGGGTGTTTCTAATCAAGTGGCCAGTTGGTGGAAGTACAAGTTAATTGTAGTAATCAGTTATAAATAAATGTCTGTAATTCATTTGAGCAGACACTCACCTTCCTCATCAGAAACATCCAGAACCTCAGTCATCGTCTCTGGTACGTTCAGTTTGTGCTTTTCTGTCACCGTCTGTAAGAACATCAGGAAAAACTTCAGGAACACCAGAAAACTGCTTTATGTCCATTTCTTCAGTTCTAAACTGACCTTCATGTGCTGTCAGATTTTTAAAAAATTGAGTTTCAAACTCGTAATTTGGCTTTCAGAGTTTCTAATGAGCTCCTGAGAACCTTCCATCATGGAGAACATGTTCGAGCTTCTGCTGGAAGCTTATTCTTTATTTTTAAAGGCAGCTCACTTTAAGTAGCCAATGATTAGGCCACAGATGTTTACTGCTGGTTGTCTTATGTACGTTGGGCTATTCATCTTTATAATGAGAGAATCGATGAAGAGAGAATTCAGGAACACCAAAACAGACCAGGTTAGCTAACTAGCTAATATTAGCGCAAATAGACTCAGCTGTAAAAGCTCCTCAAAGAAACTTTACAACCATTTTTTCCCATCATGCTGACATAACTATCAACATTACAGCAAACACAAGGTAATCTAGCATCACTGCTACTGAGAGCTGATTGGTTAGCATTATTGCTACTGAGTGCTGATTGGTTAGCATTACTCCTACTGAGCGCTGATTGGTTAGCATTATTGCTACTGAGTGCTGATTGGTTAGCATTACTGCTACTGAGTGCTGACTGGTTAGCATTACTCCTACTGAGTGCTGATTGGTTAGCGTCACTGCTACTGAGTGCTGATTGGTTAGCATTATTGCTACTGAGCGCTGACTGGTTAGCATTACTGCTACTGAGTGCTGATTGGTTAGCATTACTGCTACTGAGCACTGATTGGTTAGCATTACTGCTACTGAGCGCTGATTGGTTGGCATTACTGCTACTGAGCGCTGATTGGTTAGCATTAGTGCGAGTGAGTGCTGATTGGTTAGCATTACTGCTACTGAGTGCTGTTTGGTTGGCATTATTGCTACTGAGCGCTGATTGGTTGGTCATTACTGCTACTTAGTGCTGATTGGTTAGCATTACTGCTACTGAGCGCTGATTGGTTGGCATTACTGCTACTGAGTGCTGATTGGTTGGCATTACTGCTACTGAGCGCTGACTGGTTAGCATTACTGCTATTGAGTGCTGATTGGTTAGCATTACTGCTATTGAGTGCTGATTGGTTAGCATTACTGCTATTGAGAGCTGATTGGTTAGCATTTCTGCTTCTGAGTGCTGACTGGTTAGCATTTCTGCTGCTGAGTGCTGATTGGTTCTCTGATAAAAGTAACTCACGGTGGTAGTGGTGATGATCTCCTCTGTGACGACCTTCAGCGTGTCCACCACGGAGATGTAGCCCAGACGCTTTGCGATGGACAGAGCGGTGTTTCCATTCTGAAACATGGACGAGTCGGTATATAAGCACCTGTTAAAGTGTGTGTATGTGTTTGAGTTTGTGTGGTTCTCACCATGGTAACAGCGTTAGGCTTCGCCCCGTGCTGGAGCAGAACGTTGATGATGTGAGTGTTTCCCTGCTGAGCTGCTTGGTGTAGAGGAGTGTAGCCGTTCTGCACAGAGCAAACACGAAGAACAACATCAGACCATGTCAAACCCTCATCAACTAATCGGCCACTCAATCAGTGAGCAGCTTAAACAGGAAGTGGGCCCTCACTCTGGTCTTGGCGTTGACGCTCGCACCGTGTTGCAGAAGAAAGTTGACCATCTTTACGTTTCCATAGTGACAAGCCACAATAAGGGGGGTGTAACCCAACTGCATGTAGAAGGAAGGAACAGAGAGAGAGAGTAGGGGGGGAGAGAGAGAGATCTGGGTTAAATCAGGAAGATCTCTCAACTTACTGTGAACCAATCAAATTATCTTCTCTCTATTGTTTTACATTCTCATACTGAAGGACAATGAGCTGTCTGAACTCTATACTCTTTACACCAGGGGGCAGTGCAGAGCTGCATGTGATGTTTTGATTAGAGGTTCTAATTTGTTTAGTCCAGTGAAGGAAACCAGAGTACCACACACCATCCAAAGACTACTGCGGTCATCTAAAGACTACGAATCACCATCTAAAGGCTACCACACACCATCTATAGACTACTGCATGCCATCTACAGACTACTGCAGCAGTCTAAAGACTACCACACACCATCTAAAAACTACCACACACCATCTAAAGACTACTGCAGCCATCTAACAACTACCACACACCATCTAAAGACTCCTGCACACCATCTAAAGATTCCTGGACACCATCTAAAGACTACTGCACACCATCTAAAGACTACCACACACCATCTAAAGACTACTGCACACCATCTAAAGACTACTACACACTATCTAAAGACTACTGCACACTAACTAAAGACTACGGCAACCATCTAAAGACTACCACATACCATCTAAAGATTACTGCAGCCATCTAAAGACTACCACATACCATTTAAAGATTACTGCAGCCGTCTAAAGACTACCAAACACCATCTAAAGACTACTACACACTATCTAAAGACTACTGCACACTAACTAAAGACTACGGCAACCATCTAAAGACTACCACATACCATCTAAAGATTACTGCAGCCATCTAAAGACTACCACATACCATTTAAAGATTACTGCAGCCGTCTAAAGACTACCAAACACCATCTAAAGACTACTGAAGCAGTCTAAAGACTACCACACACCATCTAAAGGCTACCACACACCACCTAAAGACTACTGCAGCCATCTAAAGGCTACTGCACACCATCTAAAAGCTGTCACACACTATCTAAAGACTACTGCACACCATCTTAAGGCTGCAGTAGTCTTTAGATGGTGTGCATTGATCAGCATTGTGTTTTTAAAATTTTCAAGACGTGGGATTGGCTGTCTTTCATGGCAGAAATTTAAAAATACAAAATGCACACAGGTTTGTATTCTGGGTTTAATTTAATTCAGTAGATCATTATTTTTTTTCTCATTTTTGGATGCTGTGTTTCGTTCCTGATGCGCCTGGTGTGTGGCAGCCTTATGTGGAACTTTCTCCAACAGATAACTGAAAATGAGGAATGCAACCCTCAGCCTCTTTAGAATATTCTTCAAATAGAACCTAAGAAATTGAAATGTCCATCCTTAAACCTTATGTGAAATTTATGAAGCTCATGTGTTTCTGTTTTTTGGTTCTGACCTTCGTCTGGTGGTCTAAGTTAGCACCGTGTTTAACCAGAACTTCAGCCACGTTCACTCTGTCCTCCTGAGCGGAGAGGTGGAGAGGAGTCAGTCCATTCTGAGAGAGAGGGAGAGAGAGAGAGAGAGAGAGAGAGAAAGAGAGGGAGGAGGTGTTTATAGTTAATTATACAACAGTTATTTCCGGCCATGCAAGCTGATTGGTTGAGAAGCGTTCTAACCGCTGCTTGTTAAGGAACTATAATTTAAATATAATTAAACGCCGCGTTCACGACCCAGTTTATTTATTTCTTACTTTATTTATTTCACTGTTGTATTAAAGCAATAGAACACTCGAGGAGTGTGTTATCGCGTATAACATCACGGCTGTGATGATCTACAGCGACCAAATCACAGCCGTGATGTTATTCCGCGATAACACACTCCCTCTCGGGTTCTACTGCTTAAATGTACAGTAGTCAGTACTGTCTAATTATAAAATGGACCTTTATGTAGAACATCATGACGCATGATTGTTGACGTGAAGTCATCTGCCTTCTGAAGATCATATGATGCCCTAAATGTAACTAAAGCCCAGCAGTGAGGAGCTGAACTTGACCCTCCTCTGCTGTCACTGCAGACTGGCAGGGTCGCCTACAGAGCAGCGCTGGTAGCTGTTAATGAAGTGATGCTCTTTTTATTTGAGGGTCCCATTTCAGAGGGAAGATTTCAACCACTACCCCTTGTGACCCAGTTAACTCAAGGTGACACTCGAAAAAAACAAATAAATAAGAAATGGGACTGAGCCTTAGTATCATGTGCTCTCCGGGACTTTAACTCTGCCCCCTGCTGGTTAGTTCTGAAGATGTGCAGAGATGAGTTGTGGAACCAAAGAGGGAATAAATATTTCCAATTTTAATGTGCTTCACTTTTTTAACTAATAAAGCTCCAGTTTGCTGCTATTTTTACGCTGCTACAAATAACCCTGTATGTGTGTCTGTATGTACCTTGGTGGTAGCGTTAGAATTAGCGCCCTTCTCCAGCAGCAGTGTGGCCATCTGCGAGTGACCCTCCTGAGCAGCCAGGTGCAAAGGGGTCACGCCCTGCAGGGTCACTGAGCCAGGCTCTGCCCCCTTCTGCAGCAGAGCCAGTACGGTCTGTGGCTGATTCTTCCTCACAGCGATGTGCAGAGGGGTGTAACCGTTCTAAACACAACACACAACATTAATCGTTCTACAGCGAGAAAACAGAACCCGCTATATTAATGATTTTCCCAGCAGCTACATTCACCACACGCTTTCTCTGCAGCTAATGAGGTTAGCATGTCACCAAACCAAAGATTTCCACTCATTATGTTTACATTTACACATTGTGAAGATGTTCTTATCCAGAGAGATTTAATCCTGTTGCAGATGGAGGTGAATGTAGCATTAGGAGTCTAGCCAAAGGACCCTTGGTGTAGTGTGGTGTTCTTGCCAGGTGGGGAATAGAACCCTATGCAATTAGACTTGTGCTAACATTGGCCTGCAAGTTTCTTTCACAGATGATTTTTTTTTTCATTAAAACTCTGCATTTTCAAGTAAATCCAAAAAATAAACAAACATTTATCAAATGTAGCAATGGCTGTTTTTTCCCCAAATAATTTCTATTAATTCTATTGGTCCATTCATCATGAAATTTTAATGTGTTACAAAGGGCAGCTTGCATTTTCAAATTCTGCAACAATATGGCCAAAAGTATGTGGTCACACTGACTTTATGACTGTAGAGCTCAGTGACTGTATATCCTACGGTGCCGCCATAGGATCCCACAAGTCAAGTTGTGAGAATTCTGCCCTGCTAGATCTGCCCCGGCCAAGTGTAAGTGCTATTATTAAGAAATGGAAGCATCTAGGAGCAAAAACAGCTCAGTCACGAAGTGCAGACCATGCAAACTCACAGAGCAAGGCTGCTGAGTGCTGAAGTGTGTAGTGTGTAAAAATTGTCTATGCTCTGTTAAATCACTCACTACAGAGTTCCAAACTACCTCTAAAAGCAACATCAGCATAAGAACTGTGCGTCAGGAGCTTCATGAAATGGGTTTCTATGGCCGAGCAGCCAACACAAGCCTAAGATCACTATGTGCAATGCCAAGTGTCGGCTGGAGTGGTGTAAAGTGCCGCCACTGGACTCTGGAGCAGTGGAAACGTTTTCTGGAGTGATGAATCATCTTCACTATCTGGAAGTCTGCTGGATGAATCTGGGTTTGTGGATGCCAGGAGAACGATAACTACTGGAATGCATAGTGCAATAGTAGAGTTTGGTGGAGGAGGGATGATGGGCTGGGGCTGTTTTTCAGGGTTTAGACGCCTCAGTTCCAGTGAAGGGTGATGTTGATGCTACAGCACAAAAACATTTTACACAATTATATGCTTCCAGCTTTGTGTCAGCAGTTTGGGGAAGACCCTGTCCTGTTCCAGCATGACTGAGCCCCTGGGCACAAAGCAGCTCCATAAAGACATGGTTTGACTACTTTGTTGTGGAGGAACTCCAGTGGCCTGCACAGAGCCCTGACCTCAACCCCACTGAACACCTTTGGGATGAACTGGAGCGTCGACTGTGAGCCAGGCCCTCTCAACCAACATCAGTGTCTGACCACAAATGCTGGACACAAATTCCCACAGACACACTCCAAAATCTTGTGGAAAGCTTCCCAGAACAGTGGAGGCTGTTACAGCTGCAAAGGGGGGGCAACTCCGTAGTAATGCCCATGATTTTGGAGTGGGTCGTCCAACAAGCTCATATAGGTGTCATACAGGTGTCCACATACTTTTGGCCACATAGTGTATAAAACTGACATCTCCTAATTTTTTACTGTAAAGTTTTGAACGTGGTGTTAGAGGTGCGCTACCTTGGCCGTGGTGTGAGGAGAGGCATCTTTCTCCAACAGCAGCAGCGCCACCTGCTGGTTATCATAGTGAGCGGCAACATGCAGAGGAGTGAGACCATTCTGAAAAAAAAGAGAGGGATGAAGATGAATAGAGAACTGAAAAAACAACTCAGTAAGAATCATTTAGTTGCTTAAAAGTATTCCTTTATTTAAAAAGACCTAGAACTGACTGTACCAGCTGCTCACTTACACAAGCAGAACATCTGAGTTTGCCTTCTTTTACTGTGTTTGTTTGCGTATGAAGCGTTTTTCACACTCCGACTTAATAAAGTGACACTTTTAGTGACAAAAGATGGTTCCTTCAAGGGTTCTTAAGTAAAGGCTATGGTTCTATTTAGAACCATGAGTCCTATATAGAACCATTTCATGCAATCTCAGGATCTTCGTCAAAACGTTTGTTGAATGAGGCCCCAGTGGTTCTATGTAGACACTCAAAGAACCATGTGCATGCTTAAATGCCTCTCTCCACAGTGAAATGGTTCTTCACACTGATGGAGAATGTGTTGTATATGGTTCTATATAGCACCAAAAAGGGTTCTGCTATTTTTACAAGCTTGACAGCTTAACAATCAAAGAGCCTTTTTGATGCTATACAGAACCATATTCAACACATTTTTTATCAAGCTGAAGAACCATTTCACCATGTAAAGAAACATTTAAGCATGCTCATGGTTCCAGATAGCACCATTATCCTTACTAAAGAACCATGTCTTTAAGAGTGTAGTGATCAGGCTAGTACAGCTATTTAGACAGTAGTACAGGGGAGAGAATGATGTACAGTAAGATACTGGTTCTGACGTTCTTTAGTCACAGACACAAGCATGTTTAGCCCCTTAAATGGTCAGGGCCGACCAGCAGGCCTAAAATTTTATTACACACTTCTATAATCTACGGATAACTCAGGCAGTTTGCATTGGAGTCCCTGTAGTTACTAAGAAATAAGCCTTAGTATGTGATGAGACTAAGATTTAAGGGGTTAAACTCTGCTGAATGAAGCATCACATTGCAAAAACTTCAGGATGTCTACATTTAAGATTCAAGACAACTTTGTTTGGTAACTCTGAGTGACCAACAGCAATAGAAACGCAAGAGCATTAGAAAATATACTGAAAAGGTTGAGACAAAATGTACAAAAACTACACACTGTACATTTATTATTGATACGGGACGGCAGGGAGGCGTACCCAAGTGCAAAGATGAAAAACCATGAGAAACGTTGTTAAATAAATGTATTGATTTATTACTTTCTTTTCTTTTTCTTTTCATTTAAATAACCACCTGGGCTGCGTACCAGACCGGTCACCCCTCTACAAAGGTGTGACAACGGGCTGCTGTTTGCCACAGCCTTAAGTAGAGGACTCTACATGTGTGTCAGGTTGGGCCTAATCAGCCCAAGGGCTTCTGGGAATTGGAGTTCCCTGAAGTTATGGCACTTCGCCGCTGCAGGCTGGGCACCTTGCCGCCATCGCCCTCTGCTGGCGGTCGGTGGCACAAGCTGGACCCTTACTATTATACCATTTAAATTCTATGTCAGCAGCTCCCAGCAGATTAAAAACATGTTAATATTACTGACTGAAACTTCTTAGTACCATTTTGGAAGTTATAAAACATTAGAGGAAGCGTCATCCAGCGCTCTTTTCTCCACCTCATCCCAAAAAGGCAGCGTTCTTAACAGCATTGTTTGTTGGAGCATTAGCAATGATGTGGCAGGGCTCTCCGTTGATTACAATGAGAGTGTTTGGTTTTGTTGTTGATGCTTGCTTTTAAGACAAGATGTCATTCACACTTATAATAAACCTGTGCCTCATCTGTGGCTGTTACACAGCTGGTTGTCTTTGCCAGGTTCGCTAAGGGGGACCAATTCCATATTAATGCCTATGGATTTAGAATGCGATGTCGTAAAAGCTCCTGTGGGTGTAATGTGTAGGTGTCCCAATACTTTTGTCCATATAGTGTATATGGTATTTTACTGGGATGAACTCATGGGAGGTGACGCCCCCAGCATGAACATCCAAACAGCTCCTCCTTTTCTGAATCATATACAAAATTCACTCCTGTGAGAAAATGTAAAAGCAACTCTCCTACGCTACGTTTACACAGCAGGTAAAAGTGGCCCTGAATTTCTTTTTTTTTGGCTGTTCCCAATATCTTTTAAATGTGATCTGTATCATCAGTCTGAACAGATCAGCTCCTAAACTGACCCGCATGCGCAGAAGAACAAACCTTCACGCTGCTTCACAGCTCATCCAGAGGTAACCAATCATGACCGCCAATAAACGCCAGTCACTCCCGGAGGATCAGCTTCATCTCCACCAGCATCACAGGAGCCATCATGAAGCTTCATTGACTGACAGTTGGGCTCATCACCCAGAATGTGTTCAAGCTAGCCGTAAAAAGGGCGCAGTCACTTTTTTGGTTCGTGCCCTCAGATTCTTTAAACTTTGCTTTCAGACTTTTAACTGTTCTTTGACTCTACAGCCTCGTTTTCCTACGGCCGCGTTCGGACATTTCGGACATCAAAATCTTTTCAAACACAGAGCGGTTTAGAGTCTCTTCTATTTTTTTGCAACAGATGGCAGATTCAGTGTGTTTTTGCTGTTCACACAGATCAGATTTGGGCCACTTTCACCTGCTGAGTGAACATAGCCCATAACTGCATCTGTTCACATATCAGCCCTCCTAGAAATGTCCCAGGAACTGTACTGAGTCTCTTGCTGAGTGATGGCCAGTGATGTCAGTGTCACTAGGATTTCAATTCCAGCTTCTATTATTATTGAATTCCTGCTTAAATGTGCATGTTTGAAGGGGGTTAGGTCAATTCATCTACCTATGTAGATGACAGACAGGTACATATAAATAAATAAGTAAATATTTGTGTTTTGTACCTTCCCGGCCTCGTCAGGCAGGGCTCGGCGCTGCAGCAGAAGTTTGGCCACCTCCAAGCTTCCATACTTAGCAGCAACATGGAGAGGAGTGAAGCCTTTCTGTGGATCCGAAAAACAACATACACACTTACAGTATCACACACAATGTAATACACAACACAGTAACACATTCATCACATTAGCACTGCGGGTAGAGTTACTGTATACCAGAAGGTCTTAACAGGAAAGGCAGTAAACTCCGCAGAGCGGTGGTGGTTGTGGTACCTTGGTAGCGAGTGAGTGCGAGGCTCCAGCCTCCAGCAGTACAGCGGCGGTGTGAATCTGTCCCTCTCTGGCGGCGATGTGTAGTGGTGTATATCCGTTAGTGGTGGCGGCGTCTGGGTCAGCCATGTGCTGCAGGAGCAGCTGAACTATCTCGCTCTGACCGAGCCGGGAGGCGATGTGGAGCGGCGTCTGATCCTCCTACACATACAGAGGAGCAGTGGTTGTGACTGATTGACTGAAAGATCTTTGCGCCTATAGAGGTGGAGGAAGTGGTTTCTGTATGTGTGAGGGTATCTCACCCTGGCCGTGGCGTCCACTCGAGCTCCATTCCTCAGCAAACATCGAACAACCTCCATCTGCCCCGCCCTCGCAGACATGTGGAGGGCCGTCTCACCTCGCTACCCAGATAGGTAAACACACACATGGAATTCATGAGCAGTTCAAAATACAATAAAAACTGTATTGGAAAGAACAACAACGAGGTACAAAACGAGGTAGTGATGAGGTACTGATGAAGGTCTCAAGAGGTAGTGATGAAATACTGAAGAAGTAGTGAAGAGATACTGATGAAGGTGTGATGAGGTAGTGATGAGGTTATGAGGCAGGGATGAGGTACTGATGAAGTGATGAGGAGGTACTAATAGGCATCTAATGAGACATTGATGAAATACTGATGAGGTGCTGAGAAGTTACTAATGAGGTAGTAATGAGGTACTGAGAAGGTACTAATGAGGTTCTTATGAGGTAGTGATGAGGTACTGATGAGGTACTGAGAAGTACAGATAAAGTGAGGATGTACGAATAGGGATCTTATGAGACAGTGATGAGGTACTGATGAGGTACCGATGAGGTACTGAGAAGGTACTAATAAGATTCTTATGAGATAGTGATGAGGTCCTGCAAAGGTACTAATGAGGTTTTTATGAGGTAGTGATGAGGTAATGATGAGGTACTGATGAAGTGCAGAGGAGGTACTAATGAGGTGCAGATGAAGCACTGAGGAGGTACTAATCTTATGAGGTAGTGATGAGGTACTGACGAGGTGCTGGTGAGGTTATTATGAGAACACTTACAATGTTGCAGACATCTGGTGAAGCTCCATTCTGCAGTAATAGCAGCACAATGTTGAGGTGACCCATAAATGCTGCCACGTGAATTGGAGTGAGACCAGACTGAGGGAGCAAATAAGCACGATAGAGAGACAGAAATATGATCATGTAACTGCATTCTATGCTTTACCTATGTGATGGTCTTAATTTGTTAATGATCAAGTATAAAGAATGTTAAGGTTACAGGTAAAGGGTTGAAGATTGCAGGTGAGGGTTAAAGGTTACAGGTAAGGGCAGGTAAGTTGTTAAAGGTAACCCTAACCCTGGATATAACGTCAAAGGCTGGAGGTGTTGTTATTCAGAGAAGGGTCAGGGTTCAGACGTTACCTCAGTGATGGCCTGGATGGAGGCTCCATATTTCACCAGCAGCTCCATCACCTTCACTCTGTTCTTCTTACAGGCAATGTGTAGTGGAGTGAAACCATTCTGAGACACAAACACAGTCAGTAGACGGTCAGAAAATAGCCTTCTTATAACCTCTATGTCTAGCAGATCTTACTGATGTTAAAGCAAATATGAGTGACCAAGCGAGAACCAGCTGTTTCCAATAGATCTCAGAAGTCATGTTGTCATTCTGTAGTTGGTGTGATGCTGATATTAGGAACTCTGAATCTAAGCTGATTTTCGTCTGTGGGGAAAATCACAACGTTCTCATAAACTGCTGCTATTTCGCTCTGTGGCAAAAATGTTACAAAGCTGGCACCTTTTGCCCTGTGTATATATTTTCTCCAAACGTCGCCCAGATCCTCTGAATTGTGAGGTTGTTAAGGAGCCGGAATATGAATGTTGATACATCCAGTCTCAAACTCCAGTGCACTGAGATGACATCATATAAAAGTGAGTCTTCTAGTAAACTTTAACACTGTTATACACCAACATCAGCTGCTCAGACTGCAGCCATATTGAGCCAAGCGTCTTGCTGGAGACCCTTTCTGAGAATCTGGTGATGTTTCGCTTATACCTGTTCACTTGTTCACATGCGACTGATGTGTGACTCTTATTTCAAAAATGTCGTTTGTTACACAAACTGAATAAAAATACGTTTTTGGTTTTGTTGAGCCTGAACGAAGTAACTACCAGCCTGCTGAAGTTTTGGTCAGTCTTATGATGTCAGTTCAGCGTGCAGCAGTGTTAGCTTGAAGCAATGGTGATATTTTGACTCTTTAAAGGCCAATTTTCAAGAACACTGTTCATTTTTATCATAACGATAAACAGGTTAGCTTCTAATAAGGGTATGACAGTGATTCTAGAATGACAACAACAGCGGTCTCCGGTGTTCAGGTGATTTTTTGCTTCACTGTTTGTGTTACCAGTGCTCGTGCATTGGGATTGGCTCTCTTGTCCAGCAGCAGTTTGGTGACCCTGTAGTGGCCGCAGTGGGCGGCAACATGAAGGGCAGTCAGGTAGTCCAGAGTGACATCATCAACGGGTGCCTTGTGCTGCAGCAGGTGTTTCACACACTCCACATGGTCACCCTGAGCGGACATGTGCAGCGGGGACAATCCATTCTGGCCACACATACGCAAAGAAGATATAAACAAAACATTAGTGTGGAGCAGCTCTACTGTTCATCATCATCATCATCATCATTATTATCATGGCTTGGGGAGCAAAGAGTGCTGAAAATACCAACTGAAATAAACTGCTCAGATATTCTTTTAATGTCTTCATGCTGTTAGGTTTCAACTCCTGCGTGACTGTATTACTGACTACAAATTAAAGACCAGTATTGGTCATTTTGATTATGAGATTTTGGCTCTTTTCCTCTATTGGGTTTGAGGTAGGTGGGAATGTTGGAAGACATTGTCGTCAAGTGATCCCATAAACCCATCAGATTTAGGGCAGATGTTTTTGCTCAGCATCTCATTTCCAAATCTTGTTCTGCAAAATCCAGTGAGCGAGTTAGCATTTTAAATACACAGCTAACTATGGTGTAATTACAGTAATTCACAGCTTTAACAAAAACAAAAAAGCCTTGGCTGCCGTTTCTACTTCATGTCACAAATATTTTGAATTTCTTGCAAATCTTTGGGGTTCTTTGGGTTGCAAATCTTTAGTTATTTTGGGTTGCAAAGTTTTGGGTTTCTATGGGTCACAAATCTTTGGAAATTCTTGCAAATATTTGGGGTTCTTTGGGTCACAAATCTTTCAAATTTCTGGTAAATCTTTGGGTCTCTTTGGGTTGCAAATCTTACGTTTCTTACAGGATTCATTACAGTACAGTGTGAATTTCCCTGTGTGTTAGTGTGTGTGTTAGTGTGTTTGTGTACCTTGGTTCTGGCAAGTATTGGAGCTCCTCTCTCCAACAGGAGCTCCACTGCTGGGTCATGACCACTCCGCGCTGCACAGTGTAGAGGAGTCAGTCCATCCTGTTCAAAACAAATACAATTTTCACTCACAGCTTATTATCACCATCACAGACATGTTTATATCCTTCTGTATGCACACTTACATTCAGCTTCACATTCAGAATGAGCACTTCTGTGCATTGGCAGCAGGAGGCGCTACAACTCTCACTCTGGATTTAGACAGTGGCCTGTATCTCTGACTCACATCCTACAATTACCGCTGATTAATTATAGGAGTGTGGCTAAACTGCTTTAGGCTGAATGGCTGTATAAGGTGTCAGACTCTGGTCTGTGATTGGCTCAAGGCGTTAGACTCCGGTTGGTGATTGACTCAAAGTTTAAGATTCTGGTCTGTGATTGGCTGAGAATATATGACTCTGGTCTGTGAATAGCTGAGGATATAAGACCCTGGTCTGTGATTGGCTGAAGATGTAAGTCTCTGATTGGTCATAGGTTAAAGATGTAAGCTGAAGCACTCACTCTGGTTTTAGCGTCAATCTGCCCCCCCCTGTCCAGTAGCAGTGCCACCATGTTGGTATTTCCCCTTTTAGAGGCCACATGGAGAGGGGTTATACCATTCTGTACGGGAAAGGGGGACAATATGAAACTCCTAATAACAACATTAAAACGACACTCTAATAACAATATTAATATAATACTTCTAATACCTGTATATTAACACAACACCACTCCAAATAACAAATAATAAATATTAAAATTAAAGTCCTAACAACACTGGGCCCTGAATTGTGATTTGCTGAGATTGGTTGAGACTTAAGACTGTGATTGGCTGAAGGTGTAGGACTCTGGTCTGTGATTGGTAAAAGGTGTAGGACTCTTCGTCTGTGAATGGCTGAAGGTGTAGGACTCTTTGTCTATGATTGGCTAAAGATGTAGGACTCTGGCCTGTGATTGGCTTAAGGTGTAAGATGGGTCTGTAACTGGCGTAAGTTGTAGGCCTCTGGTCTGTGAATGCTGAAGGTGTAGGACTCTGGTCTGTGATTGGCTTAAGGTGTAAGACTCTGCCGGTCTGTGATTGGCAGAAGGTGTAGGACTCTTCGTTCTGTGATTGGGTGAGGGTGTAGCACCCTTCGTCTGTGATTGGCTGAAGGTGTAGGACTCTGTCTGTGATTGTGTGAGGGTACAAGACTTTGGCTGTGGTTGGCTGAGAGGAGTAAATCTCTAGCTGTGACTGGATGAGGAGATGAGACACTGGTTTGTTATTGACTGAAGGTGTAAGACTGGAGTGTGATTGGCTGAACGTGTTAGGCTCTGGTCTGTGATTGGCTGAAGGTGTAAAGCTCTGGTCTGTGACTGGCTGAGAGGTTACCCGGGCAGTGAAGTCCACGGCGGCGCCGCGGTTCAGCAGCAGTGTAGAAACGTTCACATTTCCGTAATGAGCAGCAATGTGGAGAGGAGTAAATCCACTCTGCTCAAGAAAACAAAGGGAAGGAAAGGAGGGAGAAGGACAAAAAGAAAGAGGGAAGGAATGAACGAGAGAAAGAAAGAGAGATGTTTAGTTCCTGCATGTAAACAGCAGGTTAGAGCCATGCAGCATGCCGATGGAGCACCACAGCTGTGCAAGTAAGAAAAGAAAAAGAGAAAAGAGGAGATGAACTGGATACTGTGTCAGAAAACAGCGGAAACAGCAGTACATGCAGTAAACACAGCCAAAGAAAAGCACATAATTAAAAAAAATATATACTCTTTTTCCATCGTATGAGCTCAGTCGCACAGGCTTCCCATATGAGTCTCATATGAGTCTTTAAGCAAACGGATGGAAAAAGCTGAAGGAAGAGAACAAGCACTAAAGAACTGAAGAAAGGTCGGTCAAACAAAACGAAGCTATAGCCACTAATCACTGCAGCTAATATCTACTTGATCATTGGAGATGAGCATTTGTGTGGATGGATCTGTGTGGTGGGGCCGTGCCTTACCTTTCCGCTCTGACAGACATGGTGCAATTTGAGAGACAAAATTAACAAAAGGGTGCAGCGAAAAAGAACTAAAAAAAAAACTCTACACATCCTGAGAGATCAAACTGCAGATGCTGCACAGCGAGCAGACATGCATCATCCACTAACCCGCTCGCTCTGGCTTAAACCTACAGTTTATACATTAAGATACAACCAACATCTAAACAATAACACCTTTATCTATAAGACCCTTATCTAAACTTCACCCATATAACTTTATTTAACTGTATCTAAAATACCCACCATCTAAAAATGTTCACTACAAAACAGAAACCAGATGTAAAATCAATGAATCAATGACAAACAAACGGAGAACAGAAAGAACTGTAAACTGAAATGTCTGGCAGGGTGTTTCTGTCAGTGGCATGCAAGAGACGGAGATCAAAAGAATCAAAAAGAAGACCACACACACACACACACACACACACACACACACACACACACACACACACACACACTGCAAGCTAACGTTTGTGTTTGGCTGATTTAATGTCATGTTACTGTGGTCACATTTAATATAAAGCAACAGTGAGTGTCAGATGACTTTAGCTCTCAGAGATCTCCAAGGTTCTCTAAGGCAGCTAACATTAATGTTGGCACCATGTTAATTTCGCTGTTATTCTGCTAAAGCATGATGAGAAAACTGCTCCTATCATCAAATAACGTCACCAAGTAACGTTTTTTTTTTAACGTTTTTTTTTCCCTTATGTTATGTGAAGCGACCTTGGGATTGTGAAAGGTGCTTTATAAATGTAACTTGTTATTATTATAATTATTATTACATCTCCTTTTTCTGCCTAATATCATCAACAAGTGAAACAAAAAAGACCACATATTGTAATAACATTCCTGCAGTAATGGGGCCTGTCTTCTTACAACTCATCACTCTAAGCGTAACCATAGAAATGTGTCATGAAGTCATATAAACATGAAAATGGGTGTAAGGTAAATATGAAAACTGATATAGCATAACCATGGAAATTAACGTTACGGTAACATGGAAATAGGTGAAGTGTAACCATGGAAATAGGCATGGCGTTACCATGGAAAAGGGTGTAGTGTAGCCATGGAAGTGGGTGTAGTGTAACCATGGAAGTGGGTGTAGTGTAACTATGGAAGTCGGTGTAGTGTAACCATGGAAGTGGGTGTAGTGTAATTATGGAAGTGGGTGTAGTGTAACTATGGAAGTCGGTGTAGTGTAACTATGGAAGTGGGTGTAGTATAACCATGGAAGTGGGTGTAGTGTAACCATGGAAGTGGGTGTAGTGTTACCATGGAAGTGGGTGTAGTGTAACT
Organism: Colossoma macropomum; assembly: GCF_904425465.1. Taxonomy (NCBI): domain Eukaryota; kingdom Metazoa; phylum Chordata; class Actinopteri; order Characiformes; family Serrasalmidae; genus Colossoma; species Colossoma macropomum. Next base: position 6,461,697 of record NW_023494796.1, on the reverse strand, counting down.
ATGGAAGTGGGTGTAGTGTAACCATGGAAGTGGGTGTAGTGTTACCATGGAAGTGGGTGTAGTGTAACTATGGAAGTGGGTGTAGTGTAACCATGGAAGTGGGTGTAGTGTAATTATGGAAGTGGGTGTAGTGTAACTATGGAAGTGGGTGTAGTGTAACCATGGAAGTGGGTGTAGTGTAACCATGGGAGTAGGTGTAGTGTAACTATGGAAGTGGGTGTAGTGTAACTATGGAAGTGGGTGTAGTATAACCATGGAAGTGGGTGTAGTGTAACCATGGAAGTGGGTGTAGTGTAACCATGGGAGTGGGTGTAGTGTAACCATGGAAGTCGGTGTAGTGTAACTATGGAAGTGGGTGTAGTGTAACCATGGAAGTGGGTGTAGTGTAACCATGGGAGTGGGTGTAGTGTAACCATGGAAGTGGGTGTAGTGTAACTATGGAAGTGGGTGTAGTGTAACCATGGGAGTGGGTGTAGTGTAACCATGGAAGTGGGTGTAGTGTAACTATGGAAGTGGGTGTAGTGTAACCATGGGAGTGGGTGTAGTGTAACCATGGAAGTGGGTGTAGTGTAACTATGGAAGTGGGTGTAGTGTAACTATGGAACTGTGCGTAGAGTAACCATGGAAACAGTTTAGTGTAACCATTGGAGTGGGCGTAGTGTAAACATGAAATGAGTGTAGTGTGACCATGGAAACGGGTGTGTTTGTGTTTCAGCTAGATGTCAGCCCATGTATAATTCTGTTTTATTATCTGGATTATGAGAGCTGGACAGAAGGACCTGCACTGTTTATACATTTCTCACACAAACTATCACTCTGCGGGGGTTAAAAAATAGGAGCCCCCTGAGAGCATCTCCAGATAAAACTACACCTATACACACTCACACACACACACACACACCCACACACACACACACACACACACACACATATCATCCTGTCAGTGCACCATGAGTTACTAAGCGTAATTAGAGTTATATAGGCTATACAGTGGACGTGTGTGTGCAGGCATGCTGTAGAGTGGACATGTGTGTGCAGGTGTGCTGTAGAGTGGACATGTGTGTGCAGGCATGCTGTGGAGTGGACAGGTGTGTGCAGGTGTGCTGTAGAGTGGACAGACAGACGCAAAGAGAGTTTAACAGTGAGCTGAGAGAGTTTCAGTACCTCAGTGGTTCTGTTCACCATCATCTGTACAGAGAAAAAAACACAATATATGCTGCTGTTTAACAGAACTGATCAATAATGTTAACCCCAATACTAACTTTTCCTACAAATTCTATAATGACCATATGATCCACACAGTCACTCTGACAGACTGTAATACACTACAGGAAGTGTAGGGGGCGATATGGCTTCTACTGTTTCATTTAAAAAGCTCTATAATGTTCATATGATCCACACAGTCACTCTGACAGACTGTAATACACTACAGGAAGTGTAGGGGGCGATATGGCTTCTACTGTTTCATTTAAAAAGCCTCTATAATGTTCATATGATCCACACAGTCACTCTGACAGACTGTAGTGCACTACAGGAAGTGTAGGGGGCGATATGGCTTCTACTGTTTCATTTAAAAAGCCTCTATAATGTTCATATGATCCACACAGTCACTCTGACAGACTGTAATACACTACAGGAAGTGGAGGGGGCGATATGGCTTCTACTGTTTCATTTAAAAAGCTCTATAATGTCCATATGAATCCATCACTTAACGCGATGCTAGTCAGCGCAGGTTTCTCTTAGCTGACGTAACAGATCTGGCGGTTGGCGCTTTCCTCAGAGCGCGTTCAGCTGTCCAATGACGTTGCGTCAGCGGCAGTTCAAAAAGAAGCGGTGGTGCTTTACAGGTCTCAGAGGAAGCCTGTGTTAGCCTTCACCCTGATAGTATCGTGTGATTGGGGGACGACTAAATTGGGGAGATAACTGGGTTAAAATCCAAAAAAATAAATAAATAATAATATTGCTATATAGACAGATATTGATTCTGAAATTTTGAAACAGCACCAATACTCACCTATCACCTATCAAAACTATCCATATTATATCACATATTCATTGTTATGCAAAGATGGCCCATGTTTGTAATTTTATGACTGTATTCGGCTCTCATCGTAAACAAAATTTAAAAGTGCATGTTAATGGGTCAGCAGGAGTTTCTGATATTCTGATATCTAAATATCTTTAAGCTCTGTTGTTTGTGTGCAATCTGTTGTTGCATTCTGTGCGGTCAGTCATTCTTTAAACTCAGAAATGAGATCAGTGATTAGTGGAGAACCTCCGCTTCTTGTAATGTTGAAAGTAGTATTGAGTAATGATGCTTTTCAAAGATGGAAATTCCTGTATTGTCAGAACACTAATAGTGTTTCACTTGACAGATTAGTAATTTAATCTGTGGTTAAGATGGATAAATGACCTGAAAGTAAGTAATGGCGTCAACCCACCAATTCTGTGGATGGGGGTTTAGTGTTCTCACCTTAGACTGGACGTCAGCGTTGTGGTCATTCTGCAGCAGCAGGGCCGCGGATTTCGTGTCGTCTTTACGGGCGGCGATGTGGAGCGCAGGGAGCCGAACTTTACCCTTAGTGTCGTACTCCAACAGCAGAGAGACCACCTGGTTGTGACCCTGCTGTAGCGCAATGGCCAACGGAGTGAAACCATCCTGCAGAGAGAGAAACACGCAACCAAAACATAAACACTCAGAAAGCACCTCTTAAAAACAGCAGTTTAGCTCCACCATTCAGCTACAGCAGTTTAGCTCCACCATTCAGCTACAGCAGTTTAGCTCCACCATTCAGTCTACAACAGTTTAGCCCCACCTATTCAGTCTACAGCAGTTTAGCCCCACCTATTCAGTCTACAGCTGTTTAGCCCCACCATTCAGTCTACAGCAGTTTAGCCCCACCATTCAGCTACAGCAGTTGAGCTCCACCATTCAGCTACAGCAGTTGAGCTCCACCCATTTAACCTACAGCAGTTTAGCACCACACATCAAGCAGTTGTCTAGCATTAGTCAGCATTAACAGCAGTTTAGTTCCACATATTAAGTTTTTTACATGAAGCACAATACAGGACAGTGAATCAGAACAGAGCTAATTTACATCCATTAGTCTGAAAAACATTTTGTAAGAGATAAAGAGAGGCTGTAAAATGATCATGTTAAAGTGAATTATGACTGTTTTTGGTACATAAAATCATACGAACATTATCATTATCAAGTGGACAATTAATATTCAAATAAACGTAAGATATGGACTCTTTTTATATATAAAACTAAACGTATATAGCTATATAACGTATATGGATATTTTGACTTTTATCTGAATAAGATGGACAAGGTGGTTCGGGGAGAGGTCACTGGCTGGTGGTGACCTGAAGGATGAGTTTAAAGGTCAGTGAAGTCTCACCTCGGTGGCTGTGCTCTGGTTGCCGCCGTTCTCCAGCAGGTAGCGCACCACGTCCAGGTGATTCTCCTGAGCGGCCATGTACAGAGGAGTGAACCCGTTCTGCAGGAACGCACTTACATTAATACCTCTCAGCTCTGCTACGCTTGAAGGTCCTTTAACACTGAGTGTGTTTACATGCACTTAACAATCTGATCATTATCAGATTTCTGTAGCTATCTGACTATTAAATGGTAGTGTCAACAGCACACTCTGATTTCTTAGATCAGACTGAGGTCTATAAATCTGATTAAGAAATCTGATAAAGAGGCTGGATCTGAGCTCAGTTATGGGGTTTTTCAGTGCATGTAACCTCTCACTCTGATTTCTTTCGTTTCTCTAAGTCTAGGCATATGTGAAAACAGAGCGCTGTACCGGAAACAGCGTTTAACACAGCACTCATGAGACCAACACAGCACTTTTGGAGCGGCGCTGAAACCGACTACATGCTCAACGAAATGAAGGATTTAAATATTCTTCATCTTCTAGATGATGTATGCTCATATTTTCAGCTAAACTGACTCAATGTTTTAAAAAAAAGCTGCTCGTGATGTTTGAGTTTTACGTTACGTATTGGCAGGTTGTAAAGCAGAAGTGCCTGACTGATGTAGATCTGGAGTTTCCCCATTATCTGATTGCCCAAAAAACACTGAACCAGTTACTGACACAATCTGATTTTCTGCAGTTATTAGATTATTAAGTGTAAATACACTGAACCAGTTACTGACAGTCTGATTTTCTGCAGTTATCAGATTAAGTTTAAACACACTGAACCAGTTACTGACACAATCTGATTTTCTGCAGCTATTAGATTATTAAGTGTAAATACACTGAACCAATTACTGACAGTCTGATTTTCTGCAGTTATCAGATTAAGTGTAAACACACTGAACCAGTTACTGACAGTCTGATTTTCTGCAGTTATCAGATTATTAAGTGTAAATACACTGAACCAGTTACTGACACAATCTGATTTTCTGCAGTTATTAGATTATAAAGTGTAAATACACTGAACCAGTTACTGACAGTCTGATTTTCTGCAGTTATCAGATTAAGTTTAAACACACTGAACCAGTTACTGACACAATCTGATTTTCTGCAGTTATTAGATTATTAAGTGTAAATACACTGAACCAATTACTGACAGTCTGATTTTCTGCAGTTATCAGATTAAGTGTAAACACACTGAACCAGTTACTGACAGTCTGATTTTCTGCAGTTATCAGATTATTAAGTGTAAATACACTGAACCAGTTACTGACGCAATCTGATTTTCTGCAGTTATCAGATTATTAAGTGTAAATACACTGAACCAGTTACTGACACAATCTGATTTTCTGCAGTTATCAGATTATTAAGTGTAAATACACTGAACCAGTTACTGACAGTCAGATTTTCTGCAGTTATCAGATTATTAAGTGTAAACACACTGAACCAGTTACCAACACAATCTGATTTTCTGCAGTTATCAGATTATTAAGTGTAAACACACTGAACCAGTTACTGACACAATCTGTTTTTTTGCAGTTATCAGATTATTAAGTGTAAACACACTGAACCAGTTACCAACACAATCTGATTTTCTGCAGTTATCAGATTATTACGTGTAAACACACTGAACCAGTTACTGACACAATCTGATTTTCTGCAGTTATCAGATTGTTAAATGTAAAAACACTGAACCAGTGACTGACACTATCAGATTTTCTGCAGTTATCAGATTATTAAGTGTAAACACACTGAACCAGTTACCGACACAATCTGATTTTCTGCAGTTATCAAATTATTAAGTGTAAACACACTGAACCAGTTACTGACAATCTGATTTTCTGCAGTTATCAAATTATTAAGTGTAAATACACTGAACCAGTTACTGACAATCTGATTTTCTGCAGTTATCAGATTATTAAGTGTAAATGCACTGAACCAGTTACTGACAATCTGATTTTCTAAAGTTATCAGATTATTAAGTGTAAATGCACTCAGTGTTTGTGGGGCTGAAATTGATCCACACAGAGCTCTTCATTCTGACAAATGTTTCCAGAATTTTAAGTATTCTCAGCTGGGACTGTTTAAGATATTTATGATTCTTACCTGTGATTGGGCGTTGACATCTGCTCCTCTTTTCACTAACAGCTTCGCCACCTCCTTCTGCCCGGCCAATGCGGCAATGTGGAGGGCGGTGTTTCCTTTCTGCACAGCCAATCAGAGAGCAGGACAGAGAGTTAAAGTGGAGAACAGCTAAAATCAGAGCGTGTAGGACCCTGAGGGACTCATGACTCCATGGACTCCACCACTCCTGTCGTGTACAACAGATATACCCTAGCAGATTGGGTGTATCCATAATGCACTGCGTTGTTTGTAAGTAATAAGCAAACCTGTATTACGTTAGTGTCCGAAATCGTTTACTACCATCACGTATTCTGCTCCCTATAACAGTGCTCTATATAGTAGTATAGATCTTCAAATGTAGGGTACAGTGACTGTTTGGGACACGACACCAGATTTTCTGTAAAACTGCTTTAACAAGCGCAGTATGATGGGTCTCTTTACAGGTGTTCCTTATGAAGTGACCGCTCAGTGTTTACACACACACACAGATGTATACACACTCCATACCTTGGTAGCTGAGTCCACCGCTGCTCCTCTCTCCAGCAGCTCCTCCACCAGCTCCACATGACCTTCTTTAGCAGCCAGATGAAGAGCGTTCAGCCCATTCTGTACAGACAAGCAAGAAACTTGATTTAACCCTCAAACCGTGTGGAGTTTAAACAAAGTCCTTACAGGAAAGTTTTCATATTTGTGGCGCCGCTAGGCAGTTATTTCCAGCCTTACAAGACCAGACTCCTCTCTCTCTGAAAGGGAGGACACTAAAACACCTCAAACTGGAGGTCAAATTATCACTTAAACACAGATTTGTTGAGACGAAAACATCACAAGTAGTTTGTAGCATTTGGTTGAATAACATACTAAAATGTGATTTTTCGGGTTGTTCTGGTTATGGTGCTTGCACAGATCTCCACAGCGAGGGGGGGGGGGCATTTCCTCCCCCCATATAACCAGCAAGCCGACTGGCTCTTTTTCTTGAGGGGCGGGACTTTCTCGAGAAACAGACAAGCCTTCACATTCATATTTCAACCAGTGAGCGTCTCCTCCTCCTTTATAATGTCTCTGATTTCTACTAATTAACAGCCTGTCGTCAGAGCTTATTAAACACATGATGACCTGAGGATAGAACTCTCTCTCTCTTTCTCTCTAAATCTCTTTTCATTCTCTGTCTCTTTCTCTCTCTCGCTCTCTAATCTTCTCTTCCTCTTGCCTCTTCCTTTCTTTTCTCTTCCTCTTTAGGCTTCTTTTCACACTTATTTGCTTTCTTCTATTTCATTTCTTTTATTTCTCTCCTACTCTCTAATTTCTCTCTTCCTCTCTCTAATTTTCTCTCTCTGTAATTTCTCTGTCATTATCTCTTTTCTCTCTTTCTCCCCTGTTCTCTCTTTCTCTTTGGTAACCTTTTCTGTCTGTCACTGAGTTCATCTCTCTCAGTGCTCTGACTGGCGACTTCCCTACTGGTCACTATCTAAATCAGATTAACTCTCTATATGGTCACCCTGACTCCCCCTAGTGGTCACTATTTAAATCAGATTAACTCTGTCAGTTTTGCTAACTGCTCTGCGGTTACACAATAGCGGTTTATGCATTAGGAGATGAGGGCAGGTGGCGGGTTTGGAACTCAGCATTTTGCTCTTTTACAGTTTTACAGTTTGGACTGAAAGAGATTAAACTCTCCTCCACATTCGGTCCATCAGCTGATGAAATAACCACGCTGGAGGAGTGATTTAGTGAACAAGGGATTTATGTAACGTTCACAGGAACCCAGGAGCCGCTGCAGTCCACATGATTAAAGCACAAATGGTCACATTCATATTGTCACTGTGTTAGTGCAGGCCTGATTGGCCACTTGTAAAAGCTTTGGTCACACAGGAACATTTAGACTTCTGTCAGTTTGTAAACAGTGAAACATCAGTAAATACTATAGTAAAATAAGGTGTTCCACAAGGATCTGTTCTAGGATCTGTGCTATTTGCACTAACTGAGCTAATACTGGGTACTGTTGTCTGAAAACATGGAATTTCTTAGAGGTTCTTCCTCATGATTATAAAGAGTGTCTTCTGTTGAGTCTTAGTTCTGCTGAGTGATTTGTCCTGGCAGATTTTACCTTCTACAAATCAAACTATAGATGTAATCCCAGGTTATATTAATCCTGTGCTATAAAACAAACCATAAAAATAATCCCAGGTTATATTAATCCTGCAGGATAAAACAAATTGTAGAAATAAACCCAGGTTATATTAATCTTGTGCTATAAAACAAAACCATAAAAAATAACCTCAGGTTACATTAATCCCATGCTTTAAAACAAAACAGAAATAATCTTAGGTTATTTTATCCTGTGCTATGAAACAAACCATTCAAATAACCCCAGGTTATATTTTGTCCTGTGCTATAAAATAAACCAAAAAAATAACCCCAGGTTATATTAATCCTGTGTCATAAAACAAACCATAGAAATAATCCAAGGTTATTGTTATCATGTGCTATAAAACAAACCATAGAAATAGCCCTGGGTTATATTAATCCCGTACTATAAACCATATCATAGAAATAGTCCCAGGTTATATTAATCCTGAGCTATAAAACAAACTGTAGAAATACTCCCAGGTTATAATAATCCTCTGCTATAAAAAAAACAGAAATAATCCCAAATTATATTAATCTCATGCTATAAAACAGACCATAGAAATAGCCCTGGGTTATATTAATCTCATGCTACAAAACAAAATTTTATGATAATTCTCTGTGAATTTAATTTACATTTAATTTAAAGTTAATTAGGTAAAAACATCAGCTTGTTAGATGGTTAGTGTACATGAAATAACAGCTAAATTAACTATCTGTATGTCTTTTATTCTCTTGTTTTAAGCAAAGACAGTGTGCAAGTTAAATTAAATTGAATTAAATTAAAACAGCAGCTGCAGCAGCGGTCACTCTGATACAGAGGCTGGACCGAGGCAAGGTTAGTCAGACTGAATCATCACTGAATGACCTTCGGCAGACATATATGAACATCAGGTTTTACAGGCTTTACACTACAGCACATTACCCACTGTACGTGTGTGTTTATGTGCTGAGTGCGTGTTCAGGCTGACCGTGAATGAGTTGTGCATTCTGTTCTTTGCTTGGGTGATGAGGCTCTGTAGGGGGAGCTCAAACGGGGGCTCAGTGAGGGGGGGCAGGGAATGAACAGCTGTTTCAGTCGAACAGCTGAGCTCTACAGAACTACAGAACACACACACACACACACACACACACACACACACACACACAGGGGACAGCGAAAATCTGCAGGTTTCATATGCTGCCGTATTTAAAAGGATTTCTAAATTTACTCTCTCTCACTCTGTAATAACATTCTGTACAGTCTGGATCACAGAGGGTAAAAATTACATCACCCAGTGCTGCACAGAGTGAAAAACCTGCAGAACTGCTGCTTTTACTCACTGCAACACTGTGAAAAAAATGAGCAACACCCAAACCACCAAATACAGTCACCCCAAACACCCAAACCACCAAACATACCGTCACCTCAAACACTCCAACCACCACATATACAGTCACCCCAAACACCAAATATACAGTCACCCCAAACACTAACCACCAAATATACAGTCTCCATAAACACTCTAACCACCAAATATAGTCACCCCAAACACTCTAACCACCAAATATACAGTCACCCCAAACACTCTAACCACCAAATATACAGTCACCCCAAATATAGTCACCCTAAACACTAACCACCAAATATACAGTCACCATAAACACTCTAACCACCAACTATACAGTCACCTCAAACACTCTAAACCACCAAATATACATTAACCATAAACACTCTCACCACCAAATATACAGTCACCCCAAATACTCAGACCACCAAATATAGTCGCCCCAAACACCCTAACCACCAAATATACAGTCAGCCCAAACACCCTAAACACCAAATATATAGTCAGCCCAAACACCCTAAACACCAAATATATAGTCACTTCAACCACTCTAACCACCAAAAATAGTCACCTCAAACACTCTAACGACCAAATAGTCACCCTAAACATTCTAACCACCAAATATGGTCACCTCAAATACACTAACTACCAAATAATCACCCCAAGCACCTAAACATATAATTTAATTGCAGTCAGCACAAATACCACCAGCCCACTATCTGCTAAAGTCCTAATTACACGAAGATTCATTCGTTCACCTTGAAGGCTCTTATTCTCCTGGGTCGCAGGGAGTGCTGGAGCCTATCCCAGTGCTCATTAAGTGGAAGGCAGGAAACACTCTGGACAGGTCGCCAGTCATCACAGGGCAGACACACACAGACATACACATTCACACACACATTCACACCTAGGGGCAATTTAGTGCCTCCAATTGGCCTTTCTTGCTGTGAGGCGACAGCACTACCCACCGTGCCGCCCCATGAAAAAAGATATTTAAGTTAATTGGTGGGCTGCTGATTAACCCTAAGCCTAATTACACACATAGACAAAATAAGACAGTGTAGTCTTACCTGGTTACAGGTTGAGATGTCTTGTCCACTCTTTAGAAGCTCCAGAACTTTCTCAACGTTCCCAGCTCTTGCTGCCCTCAGGAAACTAGTGTTACTGTCCGACTGCAGAAAAAACACAAACACAGACACGTGAATCAAAATTAATGTTAAAGCAGCAAAGTGTGGCAAATACAGTCACCCCAACATATTAAATCACCCCAAACCACCTAAAACCACCCCAAACTATCTCAAACCACCCTTAATAACCCCAAACGTACTAAATCACCCAAAACCACCCCAAACTATCTCAAACCATCCTTAATAACCCCAAACATACTAAATCACCCAAAACCACCCCAAACGCTCCAAATCACCCAAAACATTCCCATACCACCCCAAACTACCTCAAACCACCCCTAATCACCCCAAACATACTAAATCACCCCAACATCCTACATTACTCCAAACCACCCCAAACATTCCCATACCACCCTAAACTACCTCAAACCACCCCTAATCACCCCAAACATACTAAATCACCCCAACATCCTACATTACTCCAAACCACCCCAAACATTCCCATACCACCCTAAACTACCTCAAACCACCCCTAATCACCCCAAACATACTAATTCACCCCAACATCCTACCTTACTCCAAACCACCCCAAACATTCCCATACCACCCTAAACTACCTCAAACCACCCCTAATCACCCCAAACATACTAAATCACCCCAACATCCTACATTACTCCAAACCACCCCAAACATTCCCATACCACCCTAAACTACCTCAAACCACCCCTAATCACCTCAAACATACTAAGTATACAAAATCACCGCAAACCACCCAAAACCAAGCCAAACATACTAATACACTCTAAACCACTCCAAACATTCCCATACCACCCAAAACTACATCACACTACCACTAATCATCCCAAATATACTGAATCACCACCAAACCATTGCAAACACACTAAATCACTCCAAACCACCCAAAACCACCCCAAACATACTGAATCACTCCAAACCACCTCAAACATTCCCATACCACCCCAAACTACCTCAAACCACCCCAAATCACCCTAAACATACTAAATTACCCCAAACCATCGCAAACATACTAACTCACTCCAAATCACCCCAAACCTACTAACTCACTCCAAACCACCCCAAACATACTAACTCACTCCAAACCACCCCAAACATACTAAATCACTCCAAACCACCCCAAACATACTAAATCACTCCAAACCACCCCAAACTATCTCAAACCACCCCTAATCACCCTAAACATACTAAATCACCCCGAAGTACAGCAAACATAATAAATCACTCCAAACCACCCCAAACATACTAAATCACTCCAAACCACCCAAAACCACCCCAAACATCCTAAATCACTCCAAACCACCCCAAACATTATGTCTAATGTAAAATGATTTTAATTATTATGTAACATACTAAAACATATTAAATCTCCCCAAACTATCCAAAACCACTCTAACATACTGTTGGGGCCTGTTTACCACTGTGTCTCATCACCTCTTCTTTTCACAGCACTCTGTAAGGGTTTGGGAACTGAGGAGACACTGCTGTAGCTTAGAAAGTGAAATATTTTCCTGTTCTTGTTGATACAGGATTTCAGCTGCTCCACAGTTCGGGGTCTCCCTTGCCATATTTTTCATTTCATAATGTGCCAAATAAAATCAGTGGGTGACAAATCTGGACTGCAGGCAGGTCAGTTTAGCACCCAGAGTTTTTCAATATGGAGCAATGCTGTTGTAATACATGCAGAATGTGGTTTGGCATCGTCTTGCTGAAATAATCAAGGCCCTGATTATTCAGCTTCCCTGAAAAAGACGTCGTCTGGATGGCCGCATATGTTGCCAAAACATGTATATATTATTCAGCATTAATGGTGCCTTCACAGATGTGCACATCACCCATGCCATGTGCACTAATGCCCCCTATACCATCATGAATACCGGCTTTTGAACTGTGCACTGATAACAAGCTGAGTGGTCTTTAGCCCGGAGGACACAGTGTCCATGATTTCCAAAAAGAATTTCAAATGTTGATTCGTTGACACTTTTCCTTGCGTTTTAGAGTTTTAACTCATTTGTGGATGCAGTGATGAACTGTTTTCACAGACAGTGTTTTTCAGAAGTGTTTCTGAGCCCATTCAGTGATTTCCACTACAGACTCATGTCTGTTTTTAATGCAGTGCCACCTGAGGGCCCAAAGATCACAGCCAGCAAATACTGGTTTTTGGCCTTGTCTTTTAATGTTATTATGTACTGTACTGTTATTCGTATATTCGTACAATAAACGTATTGAATTGTTGCACTATTTGATGGTTCAGTTTTTCACAGAGTGGTGAACTCCTCCTCATCTTTACTTCTGAAAGACTCCGCCTCTCTTAGATGCTCTTTTAGACCCATCATGTTACTGACCTGTTGCCAATCAACCACCAGGTGTTTTTTTTAGCATTACACAACTGTACCAGCCTTTTGTTGCCCCCGTCCCAACTTTTTTGGAACGTGTTGTTGGCATCAAATTCAAAAACAGGCAAATATTTTTCAAAAAACAATAACAGTATTATATAATATAATTCAAAACCAACTGGTACATTAGGCTGAATTATGTTTGGTTAACTGTATGAGTAGCCAACCGTCCCGCTAGATACACACATTTTTCTAACATATTTTAACATCTGCTTTTGTAGTAATCATTGAGGACAGAAGTCTGCGATTCGTCAGTGAAGGAAGGTGCTGAACAGTCCTGCTGTTTTGTATTAGAATGGAAGCTTTAGAAAAGGTATAATAGTGGCTGCACCGCTGTTAGCAACAGGCTATAGCCTGATGTTATGACATTGCGCACTTGGAAATTGCATCTACCAAATTGGCCTACCTATCCTGTGCACTTTATCCCTGTTTACAGATTACAGTGAGTCATGCAGTGTCAGAAACCACATAATCAAGTCTATTAGAGATACTGAACACCTCCACACAGTCTGCGGAGAGTTGATTGTTAGCTACATTAGCCTTGTAGCTCTACAGAGGCTAACATCAGACACCAAACATGTCTTGGCTGATTGATTACATCGAGGAGGTTTGGGGATGCAGTGCAGTGAAGGTGTTCACCTATAAGGAAAGAGTACAATGCATGCAATCCTGGACTAGAGCACCATGTAAGAACACCAGAACACTAAAGAGCTCAAGGGAATCCAAAACCATCCCAACTGATACTGAAGTTCGCTAGGTCTTACCACGCTCCACATAGCATCGGGTCCAAAATCACAGTAACGGTCCAGATACGGGTCACTTCCCACAGCCTGAGGGCCTTTATCAGATCCACACAGTCTGCACATCGCTGCGTTCCCCATGACAACGGAAATAACAATAGTTGAAATTTAATTGTTGAGTTTGTTGGAGGTTCTTCGGCTCAGTGAGAAACCAATCCTCATCTTCTGCTCTTCAAAGCTTCGGTCTGACCAACGCTGGAGCCCAAACCTTCATCCTGATACCTTCAGGATCTTCTCCAAGCCCATGCTGTCTGTAGATCTCCAGAGCTCTTGCTTGTGGGGGCCTGAGGCTTGTGGTCTGCTTGCCATTGCGTGGATGCTATAGAGTTCAAACAGGCCGTCCCATCCACTCTGGGATATTTTTAACCCTTCCAGTCCAGGGTACGTGTGTGGGGCTGAAGCCCAGCCTGGTGCCGCCGTTCCCAGCCACAATGGGGCACCTGCCCTGCCTGTTCCCTGGAATGCGCCTCCACAGGGGAATCAGCAGATACTTCCAAAACAACAGGCCATGAAGTTATTTACAACCTCCACCAGTCAGACTGTGACCTCTGACCACTTAAATGTCTTGCATGTTTCAGATCTTCAGTCTGCTGTCACAGGCGGCTTTCTAGACAAGGACTACGGTGGTGCTGACGTATTCTCAATTGGCATTCCATTGGTTTCCCTGACGTTCCACTGGCATTTAACTTGTAATTCACTGGCATTAAATCAGGATTCCATTGACTCTGAAGTCACTGTCCAGGCGGTGATCATGCTGGACCACATATGCGTCCAGCAGGAGTAAATAAAGTGGTGTGCTCCTGAACTGTGCCGTCCTGCAGTGCCCCACTTCATTAATGCTCTGTGTTCTGTAGCAGGTCAGTCTCGGTAATGGAGGGTTGGTGGGTCAGAGAGCGGCCCGAGGCGACCTGCTTCGACTACACAAAAACTCTGCGCTGATCTCTGATTGGCCGCTGTGGAACGGGCAGTGAAGTCCTGAATGAAACGCTCAGTTGGAGAACAGAGTACACACAGCCACTCTGCATCAGCACGTTTCTTCTACATCAGTGACTGTCAGAGACAGTTTGGCAATAAAATCAGATTCAGGTTTTTTTAACTGGACGGCACTAAAAGTGCACCAGCTTTTTAAAACAAAACTGTGAAAATCTAGAAGACAAAAATAGAATAATTCAAACAGGAACTTTACAGAACTTGAACTTGTGTGTGTCAGAAACTGAACTGGAGAAAATCTGGGGGTGGAGCTTTTCTTCAGCTCACACGTATCCATAAGCAGAATGTCAGAAGGAGGCGTGGCTACAAGGTCTCATTTACTTATTTGATTTATTTAGGTTTGCCAAACCTCACACCACCAGCCACACACCGCCTCACTGCACACCGCACACAACCATGCACCACCACACACTGCCTTACTGCACACCACCACTGCCTCATCAACTACAAACAAACCACACATCAACAAAGCACTTTAACTTCAAAGCATAGATTACTTCTACATACATTGCCCTTATGTTCACTAAATGCAGTGTCTCCACACAGCATGTTCACTAAATACAGTGTCTCCACGTAGATCGTTCACTAAATACAGGGTCTCCACACAACACGTCCACTAAATACAGTGTCTCCACACAGCATGTTCACTAAATACAGTGTCTCCACACAGGACGTTCACTAAATGCAGTGTCTCCACACAGCATGTTCACTAAATACAGTGTCTCCACACAACACGTCCACTAAATACAGTGTCTCCACACAGCATGTTCACTAAATACAGTGTCTCCACACAGGACGTTCACTAAATACAGTGTCTCCACACAGCATGTTCACTAAATACAGTGTCTCCACACAGCATGTTCACTAAATACAGTGTCTCCACACAGCACGTTCACTAAATACAGTGTCTCCACACAGATCGTTCACTAAATACAGGGTCTCCACACAGCACGTTCACTAAATACAGTGTCTCCACACAGATCGTTCACTAAATACAGGGTCTCCACACAGCACGTTCACTAAATGCAGTGTCTCCACACAGATCGTTCACTAAATCCAGTGTCTCCACGCAGCATGTTCACTAAATACAGTGTCTCCACACAGATCGTTCACTAAATACAGGGTCTCCACACAGCATGTTCACTAAATACAGTGTCTCCACACAGATCGTTCACTAAATACCGTGTCTCCACACAGCATGTTCACTAAATACAGTGTCTCCACACAGCACGTTCACTAAATACCGTGTCTCCACACAGCATGTTCACTAAATACAGTGTCTCCACACAGATCGTTCACTAAATACCGTGTCTCCACACAGCATGTTCACTAAATACCGTGTCTCCACACAGTACGTTCACTAAATACAGGGTCTCCACACAGATCGTTCACTAAATACAGTGTCTCCACACAGATCGTTCACTAAATACCGTGTCTCCACACAGCATGTTCACTAAATACAGTGTCTCCACACAGTACGTTCACTAAATACAGTGTCTCCACACAGATCGTTCACTAAATACAGGGTCTCCACACAGCATGTTCACTAAATACAGTGTCTCCACACAGATCGTTCACTAAATACCGTGTCTCCACACAGCACGTTCACTAAATACAGTGTCTCCACACAGCACGTTCACTAAATACCGTGTCTCCACACAGCATGTTCACTAAATACAGTGTCTCCACACAGATCGTTCACTAAATACAGGGTCTCCACACAGCATGTTCACTAAATACAGTGTCTCCACACAGATCGTTCACTAAATACCGTGTCTCCACACAGCACGTTCACTAAATACAGTGTCTCCACACAGCACGTTCACTAAATACCGTGTCTCCACACAGCATGTTCACTAAATACAGTGTCTCCACACAGATCGTTCACTAAATACCGTGTCTCCACACAGCATGTTCACTAAATACAGTGTCTCCACACAGCATGTTCACTAAGTACAGTGTCTCCACACAGATCGTTCACTAAATACCGTGTCTCCACACAGCATGTTCACTAAATACAGTGTCTCCACACAGTACGTTCACTAAATACAGTGTCTCCACACAGCATGTTCACTAAATACAGTGTCTCCACACAGCATGTTCACTAAATACCGTGTCTCCACACAGTACGTTCACTAAATACAGTGTCTCCACACAGCATGTTCACTAAATACAGTGTCTCCACACAGCATGTTCACTAAATACAGTGTCTCCACACAGATCGTTCACTAAATACAGTGTCTCCACACAGCATGTTCACTAAGTACAGGGTCTCCACACAGATCGTTCACTAAATACAGGGTCTCCATGTAGATCGTTCACTAAATACAGGGTCTCCACACAGCACGTTCACAAAAATCAATGTCTCCACACAGATCGTTCACTAAATACAGTGTCTCCATGCAGATCGTTCACTAAATACAGTGTCTCCACGCAGCACGTTCACTAAATACAGGGTCTCCACACAGCACGTTCACTAAATACAGGGTCTCCACACAGCATGTTCACTAAATACAGTGTCTCCACACAGGACGTTTACCAAATACAGTGTCTGCACACAGCATCTATCACCAGAACTCCAGCTGCAGGTGTGTATTCTGAGTTTAAACAGTGCAGGAGTGGATCATTAAGAGTGGATAACTGGATGATATGTGTGTGTAACAGTGAGTGATGCTGCACTGTGTCCAGGTGTGCAGGACTGAGACCTGGTCAGAACGTCCTCCGTCTGCAGCAGTGTAGATGTGCGTAGGTGTTACCTGCCGTTTGCGCTCTGCTCTCTCGCGGTGCCGCTGGCGTTTCTCTCGAGCTTTGGCGAGCGCTCGGAGTTCGGTGAGCTGCTCCAGCTCCCGCGCCTTCTTCAGGTGAGCCGCCGCGTGAGCCATCATACACCGTCACCCCGGAAACCACACAGACAATCACACTGCAGCAAAACACTCCACTATGGGCGAGCGAGGGACGCTGGACTGAGAGTCCAGCCAACAGCCGGCCGCTCAGCGAGAGAGAAAATCTGTCGAGGAGATTCCTGACTGCTCATACAGCTATGTGTGTGTGTGTGTGTGTGTGTGTGTGTGTGTGTGTGTGAGAGTATGTGTGTGTGTGTGTGTGTGTGTGTGTGAGTCCAGATGTGGACACCCTGAGAGACTCTGTTTAAAGATTAGAGCGACTGAGCGCTTATAGAAACACAAAAAACACTGACCAAAAACACACTTACAGCTAAACAAGAGAGAGAGAGAGAGAGAGAGAGAGAGAGAGAGAGAGAGAGAGAATGGAGAAATCGAAAAAGAAAGAGATAGAGAGAGAGAGAACAGAGATGGAGAGAGAGTGAGAGAGAACAGAGGGCCGAGAGAGAGAGTAAGCAGATATAGAGAGATACAGTGAAAGAGAGCGGGAGAGAGGGAAAAGATACAGTGAGAGAAAATATAGAGAAAGAGAGAGAGAGAGAGAAACAGAGAATAGAGATACAGTGAGAAGGCGAAAAGAGAAAGAGAGAGAGAGAGAGAAACAGAGAATAGAGATACAGTGAGAGAGCAAAAGAGAGAAAGAGAGAGAGAGCGAGAGAGCAGATAGAGAAAGGGAGAGAGAGAATATATATACATAGAGACACAAACAGAGAGAATAGAGAGACACAGTGAGAGCGAGAGAGCGAGAGAGAGAGAGAGAATATATATACATATAGAGAGAGACACAAACAGGGAGAATAGAGAGATACAGTGAGAGTGAGAGAGCGAGAGAGAGAGAGAGAATATATATACATATAGAGAGAGACACAAACAGAGAGAATAGAGAGATACAGTGAGAGAGAGAGAGAGACCCGTTTCCACGGTTACTCTTATTTTGCCGATCATTTCCGTGATTGTGTATAAAGGTATAAAGTGTGTGACGCTCTGGACAGACTGTGTATCAGTGACCTGAGGAGCCTCCGATCTCCTCCTGTGGAAACATTTGCTTGTCCACAGCCTCACGGAGCTCCATCACATAAGCCTGGAGCTCCTGCACCGCCTTCTGACAACACACCGCCACCTGGTGGCCACAACCAGGTACCGTCCATCCGGAGGAGAGCAGAGGATTCTGGGCTCAGAGCTGGATGTCTGTGTGTGAGTGTGTGTTCTTTTCTATTACATCAGTTCTCTCTCACACACTCACTCACACACACACACACACACACACACACACACACACACACACTCACACACACTCGTCTCTTACTGGTGTGTCTATTTCTGCAGCAGATACACAGTCTGACTCACAGAGTAATACAAAACTGAACACTCTCTTTACATTAGCATCTTAGTCTACAGCGCTATCTAAAGTTACTCTAAGGAATTTGCTCAACAGGCCCTTTTCGGAAGTGAGTAACCGCTGGACAAAACAAGTTCCGCTAATGCCTTAGGGACCGTTACTAACCTCAGGAATACAGGCACTCGTATCACATCAGCCACCACAGAAAGGCGTCTCTCTTTATCTCTGTCTTAGTTGCCTAGACTGAAATTCAAGGATGTGTCCAGAACTGTTGGAGAACTTAACACCCAACAACGAGTGCGTTTACATGCACTCAATAATTTGATCATAATTTGATTTCTGCAGTTTTCCGATTATTCAAATGGTCATGTAACATCGTACGCTGATCTAGAAATCCGACTATGAAATCTGATAAAATGGCTGGATTTTAGCTCAGTAATCAGATTTCTCAGTGCATGTGAACTCTTACTCTGATTTCTTTCGGATTTCTCAGTCTGAGAACGTGCAAGATCAGACGGCGGAACCGGAAATAAATTAGAACATGAAATGAAGGATTTAAATATTCTTCATCTTCCACATTATGTGTGTTTATATTTTCAATGTTTTTTTTTTAAAAAAAAGCTGCGGTATGAAGTTTGAATTTTACATCACTTTTACGTCTCGTCGTCTTCTGTGAGTTTATGGGCCGTAGAAATCTGATTACTGTCTGACTCATGTAGACCCAAAGTTTCCCATTATCTGATTACTCAAGTGCATGTAAACGTGTTGATCGGATTACTGACAAAATCTGATTTTCTGCAGTTATCGGATTATTAAGTGCATGCAAACGCACTCACTGTGGGAGTCCAAACTCAGTAAAGGATATAAATGCTTAGTGGGAAAATTCCTTCACAGCTATCCGAGTACAGTAATGTCAGCTCTCAGAGTGATAAATCAATAAACAGGTGAAAATAACTATAACCGAAAGGCTAGATTAGCCATGTACAACAATAAAATAGTTAGCAATGCACACATTCCAGCAGGGGGCGGCCTGGGTGTGCTAACAGTTTGTCCTACCTATGGAGTGGTCCTACTGAGCATGCGCATATCATTAATATAGTGTAGGAACTTAATGTTTCAAATGTTTTATTGAGTTTTCAATGTTAATTCAGTACAGACTTAATTTCATGACTTAAGGAGATTTAGGCGATTTAGTGTGTGTTGTGCTGGTCTGAGTGGATCAGACACAGCAGTGCTGCTGGAGTTTTTAAACACCTCAGTGTCACTGCTGGACTGAGAATAGTCCACCAACCAAAAATATCCAGCCAACAGCGTCCTGTGGGCAGCGTCCTGTGACCACTGATGAAGGACTAGAGGATGACCAACACAAACAGTGCAGCAGCAGATGAGCTATCGTCTCTGACTTTACATCTACAAGGTGGACCGACAAGGTAGGAGTGTCTAATAGAGTGGACAGTGAGTGGACACAGTGTTTAAAACTCCAGCAGCACTGCTGTGTCTGATCCACTCGCAACAGCACAACACACACAAATGCACCACCACCACGTCAGTGTTACTGCAGTGCTGAGAATGATCCACCACCAAAATAGTACCTGCTCTGTGAGGGTCCATGGGGGTCCTGACCACTGAAGAACAGGGTAAAAGGGGGCTAACAAAGTATCAGAGAAACAGATGGACTACAGTCTGTAACTGTAGAGCTACAGAGTGCACCTATATAGTAAGTGGAGCTGATAAAATGGACACTGAGCGTAGAAACAAGGAGGTGGTCATAATGTTACGCCTGATTTGTGTACAAGTTAAAGTCTTAGCCTACCACTTACTTAGTTATCTAAACTTACTCTAAGTGATTTGCTAATGATACCAGCTAGCTAAGGTAAACTCTTAGCCTATGGAGACACAGATGGAGAGAGAAACACAGAGGTATTGTGATATAAACTGAATCTGTTCTACAGTTTCTCATTAGGCTGAATGAATAACCGACTCTAAATGTAGGTATTGTGATATAAACTGAGTCTGTTCTACAGTTTCTCATTAGGCTGAATGAATAACCGACTCTAAATGTAGGTATTGTGATATAAACTGAGTCTGTTCTACAGTTTCTCATTAGGCTGAATGAATAACCGACTCTAAATGTAGGTATTGTGATATAAACCGAGTCTGTTCTACAGTTTCTCATTAGGCTGAATGAATAACCGACTCTAAATGTAGGTATTGTGATATAAACCGAGTCTGTTCTACAGTTTCTCATTAGGCTGAATGAATAACCGACTCTAAATGTAGGTATTGTGATATAAACCGAGTCTGTTCTACAGTTTCTCATTAGGCTGAATGAATAACCGACTCTAAATGTAGGTATTGTGGTATAAACTGAGTCTGTTCTACAGTTTCTCATTAGGCTGAATGAATAACCGACTCTAAATGTAGATATTGTGATATAAACTGAGTCTGTTCTACAGTTTCTCATTAGGCTGAATGAATAACCGACTCTAAATGTAGGTATTGTGATATAAACTGAGTCTGTTCTACAGTTTCTCATTAGGCTGCATGAATAACTGGCTCTAAATGTAGGTATTGTGATGAGAGCTGGGTGTGTGGGAGGTGTGATGTAGCGCTGATGGTGAACAGTAATTGTGAGTGGGGTGGTGTTCGGGCTCCAGACAGTTGGACATGTGCGCTGCAGAAGTAGAACAAAAAGTCAATGCAGTGATGAAGTACAGCGTCAGTCAGACACACCAACACCCTGATCACATTCCACCGATTAACACGCTCATAACACACCCACTATGTCCACTAACACGCCCCCTCAGCACTACAGCTCACCATCAGCTCTGCACTTGCTGCACTACATTACCCAGCATGCTCAGGTTACAAACAGCTCAAAACAGAAAACTTCTCACAAACAACCCATACTGCACAAACAATACACACTGGATAAACAGCACACACTGCACAAACAATACACACTGGATAAACAACACAGACTGCACAATCAATACACACTGGAAAAACAACACAGACTGCACAAACAATACACACTGGATAAACAACACAGACTGCACAATCAATACACACTGGATAAACAGCACATACTGCACAAAGAATACACACTGGATAAACAACACATACCACACAAACAATACACACTGGTTGAACAGCACTTACTGCCCAAATGATACACACTGGATAAACCACACAGACTGTACAAACAATACACACTGGATAAGCAACATACACTGCCGAAACAACACACACTGGATAAACAACAGACTGCCCAAATAATACACACTGGGTGAACAGCAAATACTGCCCAAACAACACACACTGGATAAACAACAGACTGCCCAAATAATACACACTGGTTGAACAGCACTTACTGCCCAAATGATACACACTGGATAAACAACACAGACTGCACAAACAATACACACTGGATGAACAGCACATACTGCACAAACAATACACACTGGATAAACAACACAGACTGCCCAAACAACACACACTGGATAAACAACAGACTGCACAAACAATACACAGTGAATAAACCACACTTACTGCCCAGACGATACACACTGGATAAACAACACAGAAATAATAAGTTTTCTTTGGGGACTATTTTGCCTCACAGCGCCCTGCATGTATCCCTCCACCATGAATGGAGTTTAAGTTCTCTAAACTATCATAAAACAGTGTCTCAGTCATCAGGCAGTGAATTCATAACCATTTACTGTAGGAACTTTCTGTGAGGGAGCTTTTAGAGGTGGACGTCTGGTTCCTATCACCACCACTGTGAACGGTTCTGACTCTAGAACGGAGCGTTTCACACCAAACCGGTCTGAGTGGCTCTGTTTACATTTTAACCAGCTAATTATGCAGAATTTCAGAATAAACAGTGTAATTATAGAATCAGAGTGATTTTAGAGTCAGTGTGATTGTAGAGTCAGTGTGATTGTACAGTCAGTGTCCCTGTGATGTCCTGATTGCTGACTGTGTGGTTTCCTCTCTGACTGTAACACTGATGTTCAGCTCTCAGTGACTCACTGCAACACATTCATCTTTCATAACACACAGTACTGCTCACTCACCCACCCTCTCTCTCTCTCTCTCTTGCTCTGAGCTCTCAGTCACCACAAGAGGGAAGCACACACATCACATCTCTACAGAGACCACACCCAGAGAGCGAGGGGGTGGGGGAGAACAGAGAGAGAGAGAGAGAGAGAGAGAAAGAGAGAGAGAGAGAGAGAGAGAACAGACAGAGAGAGAGAGAACAGACAGAGAGAGGTAGAGAGAGAGAGAGAGAGAGAGAGAGAACAGACAGAGAGAGGTAGAGAGAGAGAAAGAGAGATGTACAGATCAATAGGAGTCTTCAGGCTCCAGACGGGACAGAAATCAGATCATCAATGTTCTGAAACATCACAGCTTCTCCATCCATCACAAACAGCTCTCTCTCTCTCTCTACCTCTCTCTGTCTGTTCTCTCTCTCTCTCTTTCTCTTTCTGTCTGTCTCTCCTCTCTCTCTCTCGCATCTGCTCATCCCTCCATCCACAAATCCATTCACCCGTCTGCTCTCAGATGGTTATCGATCAGGCCCCGCCCCCTCAGTCTTGCGGGAAATCCTGATTGGACCTTCATTAATTATTAAGAGCTGAGCTTTGTTCTCCAGATGCTCCAATCAGCCGGTCAGGATGGCTCAGTGAGGAGCAGCACTAAGTGCTCCGACCCTCAGAGAGCAGGAACTCCGGGGTTTTCACAGCGTCCAGACCTTCAGATGCCCAGGCAGATCAGAAAGACCCAAAATCACCAGATCTTAACCACTGTAACCGGTCACACCACTCACTGCACAACAACCGTGTACTCTACTGCTAATGATCGCCATGGCAACAGAGGACGCTATGGCTGGTGATACATCACAACCGGTAACCTTAGTCTACATGGAACAGGTCCAAGCTCTTCAGCAAGATCTTCACAATCCTAGTACTTATGATTCAGAACACTAGTACTGAAGATTCAGAGTGCCAATACTGATGATTCAGAACAACAGTACTGATGATTCAGGACGCTAGTACTGAAGGTTCAGGATGCTGGTACCGATGATTCAGAATGCTAGACCTGAAGATTCAGAATGCTAGGGTCCCTAATGCTGAAGTCAGATGTTCAGAATGCTAGTACTGAAGATTCAGAATGCTAGGGTCCCTAATGCTGAAGTCAGATGTTCAGAATGCTAGTACTGAAGATTCAGAATGCTAGTACTGAAGATTTTGAATGCTAGTACTGAAGATTCAGAATGCAAGTACCGATGTATAGATGTTCAGAACGCTAACAGTAGATGTTCAGGACGCTAACAGTAGATGTTCAGAGTGCTAACAGTAGATGTTCAGGACGCTAACAGTAGATGTTCAGAGTGCTAGTACTGAAGATTCAGAGTGCTAGTACTGAAGATTCAGAACAATAGTACTGAAGATTCAGAACAATAGTACTGATGATTCAGAACAATAGTACTGAAGATTCAGAACAATAGTACTGATGATTCAGGACGCTAGTACTGAAGATTCAGAACGCTAGTACTGAAGATTCAGAACGCTAGTACTAATGATTCAGAATGCTAGTACTGAAGATTCAGAACGCTAGTACTGATGATTCAGAAATGCTAGTACTGAAGGTTCAGGATGCTGGTACCGATGATTCAGAATGCTAGACCTGAAGATTCAGAATGCTAAGGTCCCTAATGCTAAAGTCAGATGTTCAGAATGCTAGTACTGAAGATTCAGAATGCTAGCATCCCAAATGCTGAAGTCAGATGTTCAGAATGCTAGTACTGAAGATTCCGAATGCTAGTACCGATGTATAGATGTTCAGAACGCTAACAGTAGATGTTCAGGACGCTAACAGTAGATGTTCAGAGTGCTAATAGTAGATGTTCAGGACGCTAACAGTAGATGTTCAGAGTGCTAACAGTAGATGTTCAGGACGCTAACAGTAGATGTTCAGAATGCTAACAGCAAATGTTCAGGATGCTAACAGTAGATGTTCAGAGTGCTAACAGTAGATGTTCAGAGTGCTAACAGTAGATGTTCAGGACGCTAACAGTAGATGTTCAGAATGCTAACAGTAGATGTTCAGAGTGCTAACAGTAGATGTTCAGGACGATAACAGTAGATGTTCAGAATGCTAACAGTAGATGTTCAGAGTGCTAACAGTAGATGTTCAGAATGCTAACAGTAGATGTTCAGGACGCTAACAGTAGATGTTCAGAGTGCTAACAGTAGATGTTCAGGACGATAACAGTAGATGTTCAGAATGCTAACAGTAGATGTTCAGAGTGCTAACAGTAGATGTTCAGGACGATAACAGTAGATGTTCAGAATGCTAACAGTAGATGTTCAGAGTGCTAACAGTAGATGTTCAGAGTGCTAACAGTAGATGTTCAGGACGCTAACAGTAGATGTTCAGAGTGCTAACAGTAGATGTTCAGAGTGCTAACAGTAGATGTTCAGGACGCTAACAGTAGATGTTCAGAGTGCTAACAGTAGATGTTCAGAGTGCTAACAGTAGATGTTCAGGACGCTAACAGTAGATATTCAGAGCGCTAACAGTAGATGTTCAGAATGCTAACAGTAGATGTTCAGGATGCTAACAGTAGATGTTCAGGACGCTAACAGTAGATGTTCAGAATGCTAACAGTAGATGTTCAGGACGCTAACAGTAGATGTTCAGGACGCTAACAGTAGATGTTCAGAATGCTAACAGCAGATGTTCAGGATGCTAACAGTAGATGTTCAGAGTGCTAACAGTAGATGTTCAGAGTGCTAACA